>NC_057726.1:64200644-64281321 GCF_004010195.1 Chiloscyllium plagiosum | reverse complement strand
GGCCACTCTCTGGATTCATTTAAGAAGGAGTTGGATAGAGCTCTCAAAGATAGTGGAATCAGGGGTTATGGAGATAAGGCAGGAACAGGATACTGATTAGGAATGATCAGCCATGATTATATTGAATGGCGGTGCAGGCTCGAAGGGCTGAATGGCCTACTCCTGCACCTATTGTCTATTGTCTTGTCTATTGTCTATAACTACTTAATGCATCCTGTTGAATTGCATGCCATCACAATATTGATATGAAACTCTTGTCCTGTTTTGAATGCTTCCAGAGGCAATGGAAAATGTTTTATATTCAATAGCCTGGATGAATATTTCAAAACTGGGTCAGAAGGAAGCTTGTGTCTGCCTGGATTAGTGATGTTAAGTACTCGTCTTTTCCAAACTGTCAAGTGTATAATTGTTTATCCTCCAGTGCAGGTTCAACATAGTCCTCACCGGATGATGAGAGCCAACTTATAATTAGCAATGTCAAGTCATGTTACATAAATGATAGATTAAATAGGGCTACAGATAGTTCATGGCTAAAACAGCTAGATATGAGGACAAATTGTAGCCTATTAAAATCACGTTTTCAGTTAAATGGACTGCAGAACTTGCACTTTGGATTGCCAATTCTACTTGGTCATGTTTATATGTGCCGGCACGGCGGCACGGTGGTTAGCACTGCTGCCTCACAGCGCCCCAGACCCGGGTTCAATTCCCTCCTCAGACGACTGTCTGTGTGGAGTTTGCACATTCTCCCCGTGTCTGCGTGGGTTTCCTCCGGGTGCTCCGGTTTCCTCCCACAGTCCAAAAATGTGCAGGTTAGGTGAATTGGCCATGCTAATTTGCCCATAGTGTTAGGGGCATTAGTAAGAGGGAAATGAGTCTGGGTCGGTTACTCTTCGGAGGGTCGGTGTGGACTGGTTGGGCCGAAGGGCCTGTTTCCACACTGTAGGGAATCTAATCTATAAAAAAGTACCAGACATAACCGTGTGACAGAGTGAGGGAGGTAGCGAGAGGGAGAGAGATGAGCACAAGCCTCAGGTGACTGACTGTGTGGAGTTTGCACATTCTCCCCGTATCTGCGTGGGTTTCCTCCAGGTGCTTCGGTTTCCTCCCACAGTCCAAAAATGTGCAGGTTAGGTGAATTGGCCATGCTAATCTCTCTCTGGTTTTGTGCATCGATGTTTCTCTCTGTTTTTTAAACCCCTCTTCCCTCCACTGTGTATTTTTGTAAATCCTTTCTTGCTCGCTGTCAATGAATGTTTAACTTTCTACTCCACTCTCTCTATTATTATGCATCTCTTTTGACCTGTCCTACAAGCATAACTTTTTTTTTAGATTAGATTACTTACCGTGTGGAAATAGGCCCTTCGGCCCAACAGGTCCACACTGACCCTCCGAAGCGCAACCCACCCAAACCCATTCCCCTACATTTACCCCTTCACCTCACACTACGGGCAATTTAGCATGGCCAATTCACCTAACCTGCACATTTTTGGACTGTGGGAGGAAACAGAAGCACCCGGAGGAAACCCACGCAGATACGGGGAGAATGTGCAAACTCCACACAGTCAGTCACCTGAGGCTTGTGCTCATCTCTCTCCCTCTCGCTACCTCCCTCACTTTGTCACACGATTATGTCTGGTACTTTTTTATAGATTAGATTCCCTACAGTGTGGAAACAGGCCCTTCGGCCCAACCAGTCCACACCGACCCTCCGAAGAGTAACCCACCCAGACTCATTTCCCTCTTACACTACGGGCAATTTAGCATGGCCAATTCACCTGACCTGCACATTTTTGGACTGTGGGAGGAAACCGGAGCACCCGGAGGAAACCCACGCAGACACGGGGAGAATGCGCAAACTCCACACAGGCCGATGGTCACCCGAGACTGGAATCTTTGTGGGTTGATGTCTCATCGTCAATGTTAGACTCTTCCGCACCTTCTTAAAATTCTTTTGTGTCACCATTCTGATCTACACCTCTCAACAAGTATCTTGCAGGACAGTCAGTCAGCAATAGTTCACTGTTTCTTTGAGAAAAGAGACAAAACAAATCTGCAGATGCTGGAATCCAAGACCACAGCAAGCCAGGCAGCACCAGGAGGTGAAGAAGTCAATGTTTCGGGTGTAAGCCTTTGAGACTGCTTGAGAAAAGGCCTTTTTCAGATGGAAGGCAGGCAGTTTAATAATGGCATGGTGTCAACCTGCAATGGGATTGGTGGTTGCTACACATGGTATGACCCAGATCCAGTCTGCTAAACCTGCCGATCAACATGTGTGGCAGTATTGCACTTGCAACTATGCGTTTCTTCCAGCTTTCTCTTCAAATGTAATATTTACTTCACGTCTGTCATGATTTAGCATTTGCCTGAGGCCATCATCTCTGTAATATTGAGAGAACGCAGTTTACTATCACTGGAGGGAAAATGCCAGGTAAAGCATATTTCTTTTGTGCTTTGCTGCATATTATGCACATGGCCTTCTAAAGAAAATGAGAGGATTAAATAGCATCTTTATTGCATTTTGCAACTTGTTTATTTAACAAATATTAATTTATCAAAGGATTAAAATTTAATTGAAGTGCTTTATTCCCTGGGCTATTCATATTTATTAGCTTTTTATGTACAAATCTCCAATCTACTGGAACGCATTCTTATTTAGAATTAGAACTTAATTTCATGATGGAATCTTGTGTAAAAATCTTATTTTGTAAAATAACAGTAGAAGGGATGTGAATAGCCCCACGTTGGTACACTGCCACTAAACCGCGGTGTAACCATTATGACAGTGCCATTTCTATGGAATATTCCATTACTCTGGTAAAAACTGGCAGCACTTTATAGATTACTGATCTAAGGAGAGTATGCCATTTTTATGTAAGTTGACAACTATTCACAGTCCTTCTGGTGTGGTCTCACCAATGCCCTTTCCTATACTTCAATAAGTGCCCATGCCTACTGCATTTAAAACCTGAAATAACTCCAAGGAGACAGGTATCCTATCACCAATTCACCTTTTGTTTACCTGTGCACAGTGCATGGGCTCTGACTAGCCAGTTCAGAGTCAGTCCCTGGAGTGAGGAGACTATCTAATACCTGTCAGCCAGGACTCTCGGATTGGCCCCAGTTTAACAACCCCATTCAGGGATCTCACACTCAATGAGATCAACCTGGCCCTGGTCCCAATCACTGCAAAACCATTTTCCCCATGTTAAACAGGACTATCCTTTCATATTAATTAGATTCCCTACAGTATGGAAACATGCCCTTCAGTCCTCTGAAGAGTAACCCACCCAGACCCCTACCTTATATTTACCCTCGACTAATGCACCTAACACTATTCACCTGACCTGCACATCTTTGGACTGTGAGAAGAAACCGGAGCATCCAGAGGAAACACACACAGTCACGGGGAGAATGTGCAAACTCCACACAGTCGCCCCAGGCTGGGATCGAACCGGGTCCCTGCCACCAAGGCGCCCCATATGTTAGTGAGCAAAGTTGAGAATGCAGAAGCTGGATGACAAACCATCTGATTGCGATGACGGACTGAGCTGTTTCATTTCAACCAAGTTCCTCTCTCATTTGGTTGCGACAAAAATAAATTCTCCAAACTGAAAATTGACATCTGAATTTCAAAAGCAAATGGTAGTGAGGAGCCATTTCGTTGCAAAGGCTCAATGTTTACTGCTGTCAGGCAGATTTAGTCTGATTTCATTATCAGACAAATTGCAATTGAAGAAAAGGAGATGTAATGCAGTCATGGATTTCAGTCTACGAACGAGAGGACACGTGATTGTTCAATCATTCGACACAGAATAATGTCGTTTGAGAAGCAAAGCGATTTGATTAAAAGATATATTTTGTGAAGAACATTCTGTCTAAAACAAATGAATGAGCAAAAGGAATAGACTCCCCCAGCTTATTGTGAGAAGTAATGAAGCTTTTGCAGCTGTTAGTATTTTAGTTTCTCACCCGGTTACTTAGATTCCATGTGGCTGTGAGACCCACAATCCTGAATTACTAATGAGCTATGATTTGCTCTAATAGCCTCTAGTTACTTTCCGACTTACATCCTTGCAGCTATTTGAAGTGATACCAGTTTCCTGACTCCATACAATGTGTCTGTAGAACGGCCTGTGATCTATGATTCTGCGTAGGTCATATAGTCTCCTTTTAGATTTTCGTGCGTTCCAATTTACAAAAGAAAAGGCAGCAAAGCTTTAGTCTTATCCAACATCAAAAATCATGACACGACTATGACTGGAACAGCAATGCAGCCATTGGCTAAAATACAAATACAAAGATTAAAGTAGCCACGCTTAAAAGAAAAGTTTCTAAAGATCAAAGCCTGATCAGTCAGTTTCCATGGCAGGCCTGATTCTCTTCCCAAAGTGCAAGAGCTGAACAATTGCAGTCAGTACACAGCAGTTGTGATGGCTTTTGTAGTTGAATAATTGGAGGGTTCACGGGCAGATGGATTGAGGGAACAGGTTCTGAGACGTGGGGGGGGGGGGTTGGGGCGCGAAAGTTCCTTGATTTTGCTTTCACAGCCCGACAGGTAGCCTGGTACCAACGTTTGGTAGCCTCATTCAGTATGCCAGGCCTTTAGCTGGGTCCCCTCTCTCTTTGAGCTCCCTGTGGATAATTACCCTCTCTTTCCATTGGGCCGTCTCCTGAAGTTACGACTCACAGCCAATTTTATGCAGATCAAAACTAAAGATGGTGATGTTAACTTTGACGAGTCATTGTTCCACAAGGAAAAGCCAATTAAGATGGAATGCTCTGTGCTATCTTCTCAGTGTTCTAGTTTCTCAAAAGCTTTGTATTATCACATCTTTTTAAGGGACCAACTGCTCCTGGATTAGACAAACTGGTTGATGCTGGGCTGACACATCAATGCTTTGGCTGACAATGAATCAACAAGAGCAGTCAGGTGAATTCTGGGAGCCATCTTGTAAGATGCTGAGTCCATTTTGTAAAAGTAAAAGTCAGTTCTTCCATCTTTGCAAACTACAGACCATTATAAGTATATATCAGACAGCGGAAATCAACTGTTACATGCTGAGATTGTGCCTGCATCCTCGATTACAGAATCTGCTTTCAATTCCTCTTGACTAAAATGGCCACTACAAGTCAGACGGATGGGTTCTTAAATTGCAGTTTATTGTCCAGAACCCCACTCATTATTATGACCCCCAACATGTAACCAACTCAGTACTGAAACATTGCAGTACATTGAAAGGTTTAGTACCTTTCACAGAGTCATACAGCACAGAAACAGTCCAACCAGTCCATGCCGACCACAATCTCAAACTAAACTAGTCCCATCTGCCTGCACTAGGCCCATATCCCTCAAAACCTTTCCTATTTCTGTACTTATCCAAATGTCTTTTAAACAATGTACTGCACCCACATCCACCGCTTCCTCTGGAAGTTCATTCCTCACACGAACCACTCTCGGTGTAAAAAACGTTGCCCCTCACATCCTTTTAAAATCTTTCTCCTGTCATCTTAAATGTATGTCCTCTGGCCTAGATATCCACCACTTCCCCCTCCCTCTCTCTCAGGGAAAAGACACCTGCCATTCACCTCACCTATACCCTTTATGATTTTATAAACCTCTGTAAGGTCACCCGTCAACCTCCTGTGTTCCGGTGAAAGATGTCACCGCCTATCCAGCCTCCCCCCATAAATCAACCCTCCATTCCCAGCAACATCCTGGTAAATCTCTTCAATGCCACATGTTGTGGAAGCTACAAGGAGTCACTTCCATTCCAGTTCCTATCCCTCCATCAGTTTCTCAGACACATTCGAGATTAATGTGTAAAATGAAAGCAGCTGGGATTGTGCATTGAGGTGGATAGTACATTGGTTTGCAGACAGGAAACAAACAGTTGGAATAAATGTCTTTTTTAACAAATGGCAGGCAGTGACTAGTGGGGTACCCCAGTGACCCTAGCTGTTCATAAAATACGTTAATGATTTAGATGAATGTAATGTCTCAAAATATGCCTTTGACAGGGTGGGAGGGTGAACTGTGAGGAGGATGTAGAGATGTTGTAGTGTGATTTGGCCATGTTGAGTGACTGGGCAAATACATGGCAGATGCAGTACAATGTGAATAAAGGTTGAGTTATCCACTCTGGCAGCAAAACAGGAAGGCAGATTTTTATCTGAATGGCTGTAAACTGAGAGAGGAGGAATGTTCAATGAGACCTGGGTATCCTTATGTGCCTGTGGCTGAAACTAAGCATGCAGGTGCAGCAGGCAGTAAAGAAGGCAACTCTCTGTTCTTGCTGCAATTATACAGGGCATTGGCAAGGCCATACCTGGAATATTGTGTGTCGTTTAGGGTCCTCTTACCTGAGAAAGGATGTTCAGGCAATGGAGGGAGTGCAGCAAAAATTTACCAGACTGATTCCTGGGATGGCAGCAGAGATTGGGTCCGTTTGGATTGTAGTCGCTGGATTTTAGAAGGATGAGGGGTGTCGGGCTCTCATGGAAACCTAAAATTCTAACACGGGATGCAGGAAGGATGTTCCTGATGGGGGGGGAGTTCAGAACCAGGGGCCATCGTTTAATGGTAAAGGACAAATCTTTTAGGACTGAGGTGAGGAGAAATGTCTTCATCAAGAGAGCGGGGAGCCTGCCACAGTGGAAATCATTGCCGCAAAAACTGGTTGAGGCTAAAACATTGTGTGTTTTCAACAAAGGAGAACAGGTAGCACTCTTGTGGCTAGAGGGAGGACAGGATTACAACATTGAGCTCGATGATCATATTGAATGGCGGAGCAGGCTGGAGGGGTCGAATGGCCTACTCCTGCTACTATTTCTGTGATACAGCTTTGAAAGAAGCCATTCAGTCCACCAAGCTCTTCAAAAGAGCTGCTGTTTCTATTCCCCTGGCCTTCACTAGTAGACTTGCAAAATATTCCCCTTCAATTTGCCTTATGAAGAAAGGTCGAAAAAGCTCAGACTTTTCTCTCTGGAGAGAAGGAGGAAGAGAGGAGACCTGATCGAGGTGTACAAAATAATGAGTGGAATAGATAGAGTCAACAGCCAGAGACTTTTCCCCAGGGCACGATTGACTGGTACGAGGGGTTATAGTTTGAAGATATTAGGAGGAAGGTATAAAGGAGACGTCGGAGGGAGGATCTTTGCGCAGAGAGTTGCGAATGCATGGAATGTGTTGCCAGCTGTGATGGTGGAAACAGAGTTATTGGGGACATTTAAGTGACTGCTGGACATGCACTTGGACAACAATGAGTTGAGAGGTGCGTAGGTTAAGTTAGTATATTTTACATTTGGATTAAACCTTGGCACAACATCGTGGGCCAAAGGGTCTGTTCTGTGCTGTACTTTTCTATGTTTTATGTTTTAATTATTTATCCAAGTTCCCTTTTCAAGTTATGATGGAAACTGGTGCCATCACCCTTCTAAGCAATGTATTCCAGCTCAGAACAATTTGCTGTAGAGTAGCATTCTCATCGTGTTCCTGATTCTTCCACCAATTACCAAGCCTTGACCTTTCTGAAATTGGAAACAGTTTCTTCTTATTCATTCAATCACTTCAAGTCTATGAACGCCTCTTTTCTAGCTCCGTGTAAGCTGTGTGTAATAACAGAAGTTGCTCAAATAATTATCTGCTCCTCAAAAAATGTAATTACATATCTCCATTGTAATTACATATCCATTGTAAAAGTTGGCCCACAATGCTCAGGTATTTGTCACATTTCCAACATCACACATTGTCCACGTTCTGTTTCACACTTGAAGCACAAACAAAAGCAGCCGTTTGGAACGTGTAAAAAAAAATTCTCAAAAACAGTAAATGTCAGAGCTACTGAGTCCACAAGCTGTGAATTAACTTTGACGCAAATAAAGTCAAGGTTCCAATTTCAAACCTGAAGCTTTGAATTAACTCGCCGAATATCTATTGATGTGGTTCTGTTCACCGAGCTGGGAATTTGTGTTGCAGACGTTTCGTCCCCTGTCTAGGTGACATCCTCAGTGCTTGGGAGCCTCCTGTGAAGCGCTTCTGTGATCTTTCCTCCAGCATTTGTAGTGGTTTGAATCTGCCGCTTCCGGTTGTCAGTTCCAGCTGTCCGCTGCAGTGGTCAGTATATTGGGTCCAGGTCGATGTGTTTGTTGATTGAATCTGTGGATCAACAGAATGAGGACATGCCGCAACCCAAAGGACTAGCCACACTACCATACATCAGGAGCATTTCCGAACTGACAGCCAGACTACTGCTACCACTAGGACTCATAACGGCACACAAACCAACAGCCACTCTCAGACAACAACTCACCAGGACGAAGGAGCCAATACCCAGCATGAGCAAAACCAATGTGGTGTACGAAATCCCATGCAAGGACTGCACAAAACACTACATAGGACAAACAGGAAGACAGCTAACGATCCGCATCCATGAACACCAACTAGCCACGAAACGACACGACCAGCTATCCTTAGTAGCCGCACACGCAGATGACAAGTAACATGAGTTCGACTGGGGGCAACACTACTATTATAGGACAAGCCAAACAGAGAACAGCCAGGGAATTCCTAGAGGCATGGCACTCATCCACAGATTCAATCATAAGCACATCGATCTGGACCCAATATACCGACCACTGCAGCGGACAGCTGGAACTGACAACCGGAAGCGGCAGAGACAGGCCACTATAAATACCGGAGGAAACATCACAGAAGTGCTTCACAGGAGGATCCCAAGCACTGAGGATGTCACCTAGATAGGGGACGAAACGTCTACAACACAAATTCCCAGCTCGGTGAACAGAACCGCAACAACGAGCACCCGAGCTACAAATCTTCTCACAAACTTTGAATATCTATTGAGCTCAGATAGACTCCACAGCCTACAAGGAACAGAATACAAGCATGTAGCCTGTGGACCTGAAATGAAAACACATTAAACCTGCCATTTACATGGTAAATTCTGGGTAATGTCACTATAGCCCAGTAGAGCTGCTCTCTCACCAGAGAGAGAGAGACAGAGACAGAGACAGAGAGGGAGAAAGAGAGAGGGAGAAAGAGAGAGTGGGAGAAAGAGAGAGGGAGAAAGAGAGAGGGAGAAAGAGAGAGGGAGAGATGACTGGTGGTGGTTTAACCTGAGGGTCACCAAGCCTCAGGTGAGTGGAGAACATAGAACATTCCAGCACAGTACACACCCTTTGGCCCTTGATGTTGCGCTGACCTGTGGAACCAATCTGAAGCCCATCTAACCTACACTATTCCATTCTCATCCATATGCCCATCCAATGCCCATTTAAATGTCCTAAAGTTGGCGAGTCTACTACTATTGCAGGAAGAGCGTCCCATGCCCCTGCTCTTCTCTGAAGAAAGAACCTGCCTCTGACATCTGTCCTATATCTATCACCCCTCAATTTAATGCTATGTCCCCTCATGCTAGTGATCACCATCTGAGGAAAAAGACTCTCACTGTCCACCCTATCTAACCCTCTGATTATCTTATATGTCTCTATTAAGTCACCTCTCAACCTCCTTCTCTCTAACAAAAACAGCCTCAAGTCCCTCAGCCTTTCCTTGTAAGTCCTTTCCTCCATACCAGGCAACATCCTAGTAAATCTCCTCTGAACCCTTTCCAAAGCTTCCACATCTTTCCTATAATGTGATGACCAGAACTGTACACAATATTCCAAATGCAGCCGCACCAGAGTTTTATACAGCTGCAGCATGACTTCATGGCTCAGAAACTCAATCCCTCTACCAATAAAAGCTAACACACCGTATGCCTTATCACAACCCTATCCACCTAGGTGGAAACTTTCAGGGATCTACATGCATGGACACCAAGATCTCTCTGCTCATCTACACTACCAAGAATCTTACCATTAGCCAAGTACTCTGCATTCCTGTTACTCCTTCAAAGTGAATCACCTCACACTTTTCCACATTAAACTCCATTTGCCACCTCTCAGCCCAGCTCTGCAGCTTATCTATGTCCCTCTGTAACCTGCAACATCCTTCGGAACTCCACTGACCTTAGTGTCACCTGCAAATTTACTAACCCATCCTTCCACACCTCATCCAGGTCATTATAAAAATGACAAATAGCAGTGGCCACAAAACAGATCCTTGCGGTAACCCACTAGTAACTGAGCTCCAGGATGAATATTTCCCATTAACCACCACTCTGTCCTCTTTCAGCTCACCAATTCCTTATCCAAACCACTAAATCATCTTCAATCCCATGCCTCCATATTTTGTGCAATAGCCTACCGTGGTGAACCTTATCAAACACCTTACTGAAATCCATACACACCACCTCAATTGCTTTACCCTCATCCACCTGTTTGGTCACCTTCTCAAAGAGCTCTGTAAGGTTTGTGAGACACAACCTACCCTTCACAAAACCATGCTGACTATCCCTAATCAACGTATTCCTTTCTACATGATCATAAATCCTATCTCTTATAATCCTTTCCAACATTTTACCCACAACTGAAGTAAGGCTCACAGGTCTATAATTCCCAGGGTTGTCTATACTCTCCTTCTTGAACATGGGGACAACATTTGCTATCCTCCAGTCTTCTGGCACTTTTCCTGTCAACAATGACGACATAAAGATCAAGGCCAAAGGCTAGGCAATCTCCTCCCTGGCTGCCCAGAGATTTCTATAATAAATCCCATCTGGCCCAGGGGACTTATCAATTTTCACACTTACCAGAATTGCTAACACCTCCTCCTTGTGAACCTTAATCCCATCTAGTCTCGTAGCCTGTATCTCAGTATTCTCTTCGACGACATTGTCTTTTTCCATTGATGAAAACTATTCATTTAGCGCTTCCCCTATCTCCTCTGACTCTATGCACAACTTCCCACTACTATCCTTGACTGGCCCTAATCGCACTCGAGTCAGAAGTTGAGAAAAAACTTTTGCCATGTGAATCTAGGAGTGTGCCAGGAGTCGACACAACACAGAGGCAGGTCACATGACCAAACAGGACATTGGTCCAAACAAATTAATCTGTGTGTATGTGTATATGTACACACACATGCCTGCGTACAGACTCACCTTTCACTGGATCGTATTCAAGAGTGGAAACTTTGGCTGATTCAATAATTTCTTTGTAGGGGCCACTTTCCTGTTTGCACATTAGCCGAGTCAGCATATCACAGGAATCAAATGAGATACTTTCTGCTTCCTCGAGGTGTCAGTGATTTCATTAACACCTATCGGAGGTGCTCAAAGCCACAATTCAAGCCCAGGTTTTGGATGGTCTCACACAAATGTGGTTATATCATTTCTACCTATGATTGTCAAAGGTCATACATCCCAGAGTTCACAAGTTTGCAGAGAGGAGATCTGAGGTGGAATCTTGGAATAACCACAGAATCCCTACAGCATTCAGCCCATCAAGTCTACGCTGACCCTCCAAACAGCATCCCACCCAGACCTAACCCCTTCACCAATCCACCTTGCCTGCACTTGCCTGGACACTAGGGGCAAGTTAGCACGGCCAATTGACCTGACCTGCACACCTTTGGACTGTGGGAGAAAACCAGAGCACTCAGAGGAAACCCAAACAGACACGGGGAGGTTGTGCAAACTCCACACAGACAGTGGCCGAGGGTAGAATTGAATCCGGGTACCTGATGCTGTGAGGCAGAAGTGCTAACCACTGAGCCAATTAAAACTGATAAAAGTGATCAAATTTAATCCCAATTTGAATAAAGTACAGGGTTTTCTTATGGCTACTTATCCAACGGAAGCATTCCCAGGTTGTCCCGGTCTCTTGTGTGTAAAGACAGTTGGGATATTGCAGAGGGAGGTATTTATATGTTCTAAGTCTTGCCTACCTTTTTGGGAGTGATCACTACTTCAACATTGTCCTGCCATTTTGATGAAGACCAAGTATTTCCCAGTTAAGAAGTAGCTAGCTGTCGGCTAAAGGCTTCTACATCCAGCACCAGTCCCAAATATATACTTTTCTTTTAAACCAGCCTTGTAGATAGTTACACAACAATTTGATAATTGCATATTGCTATGTTTGACTATGCAATCAAACAGCTCCTTGTCAAAAGAATGAATGAAGATTTATTTATCCTGGGGAGGTGATTGCAAAGTAGCATTGTTACTGGGCTAGAAATCCCAAAGCCCAGGCAATTCCTTCAATGAATTCAAATCCCACCATTTAGTATAATCTAGAATTAAAACCGAGTCTAAGTAGTGGTGACCAAGGAGCAAACATTAACTGTTCAAAAAACTCATTTGAAGGGGTAGCACAGTGGGCAGCACCATTGCCTCACAGCACCAGAGACCTAGGTTCGATTCCACTCTCAGGGGGCTGTCTGTGTGGAGTTTGCACATTCTACCCGCATCTGCGTGGGTTTCCTCCCACAGTCAAAAGATGTGTAGGGGAGGTGGGTTGGCCATGTTGACCGGCCGCATAGCATCTAAGGAGGTGTAGGCTAGGTGGATTAGCCACAGGAAATGCAGGATTATGGGTATAGGATGGGTGGGATGCTATTCGGAGGGACAGTGCAGACTTGATGGGCTAAATGGTCTCTTTCTGCACTGTAGGGATTCTCTGATTCACTAACGTCCTTGAGGGAAGGAAA
The DNA here is from genome assembly GCF_004010195.1 of Chiloscyllium plagiosum. NCBI lineage: Eukaryota > Metazoa > Chordata > Chondrichthyes > Orectolobiformes > Hemiscylliidae > Chiloscyllium > Chiloscyllium plagiosum. The sequence goes on along the minus strand of NC_057726.1, from coordinate 64,268,711 downwards.
TCTGCTGTCCTTACCTGGTCTTGACTACATATGACTCCAGACCCACAACACTATTCTTGACTCTGAAATGGCCAAGCAAACTAATCTGCTCAAGGGCAATTATGGATGGCTCATGCTGGTCTCGTCAGAGGCACCTATATCCCATGAGAAACAATATGGTAACATATTGTACTAAATTGAGTCCCACTTACAAATTCCTACCTTCACTTCCTTGGTCAAAGTATGCATTAATTTGATATTGGAGCTAGCTATTTGATGTGTAATATGACTGAACACTGCTGACTGTGCTTCAGATTTGATCTCATCAAGTTACATCTGATCAGCTATTTCACTTGAAAGTCCTTTATGAATTTTGATCTCATCAATTTGCAAATCTGCCTTCAAAGGACGTTAAATTGATGAAACCAGAGGCTTTCTCCGTTTGCAGTTCATCTCTGAATTCCGAAAGTGAGGTCAGATGCCTTAATATTTGCTTCTATTCGCACAATGATTCAATTTCTATTTCATGACAATTTTGTGGAGTTGGAGAAATTCACAGCACACAAACAGATCATTCACCCAATCAATGACAAATTTCTCCGCAGTAGCCAACCATTTTACAAATAATTACCGAACGTCCTTCGAAATGAATTAATACTCTCGGCTTCGACAATGGTTGGCAGCAGAGAATTTGTCATTCCAACTGCACTGAGCTAACCTTCACTTTAATTCATGTTAGGAATTGCTGAAAAGTTCTTCTCTGTCACCACCACGTCAGCTACCAGGGAATCATCGCATTAAAACTCTTCATCATTCTGAAGGACCACAAAGAGCTCATCTCAGCTTGCGTGGAAAGAGATATCACCGACTTGTCGCAAACACCTATCTTGACAAACCCGCCAAAACCCATCCCTGGTTAGGATTTAATTAAGTTTGTGCTGCACCTTTTTTCGCAGTGATCAATAACATACACTCTTACTTTCTCATCTCCTCTATTGGGAGACAGAGAGGTCCGCAGATGCTAGAGATCAAAGTAGAGAGTGTGTTGCTGGAAAAACACAGCAGGTCAGGCAGCATCCGAGGAGCAGGAGAGTCAACGTTTCAGGCATAATCCTCTCATCCTGACGAAGGGCTTAAGCCCGAAATGTTGATTCTCCTGCTCCTCGAATACTGCCTGACCTGCTGTGCTTTTCCAGCACCACACTCTTGACTCATCTCCTCTATTGACTTGGTCTAAAAATATTATCTGATGTTCCTCAGTGCACTTTTCACGCTTTGTCGAATCATCTTGTGTTGTGGCTTTCCAAAATATAACGAGGCACATGAGCCAGGGCATTTGACATAGAGTTGTAGAGTCATACAGCACAGAAACAGACCTTGCAGTCCAACTTGTCATATGTTGACCAGATATTCGAAATTAATCTCGTCCTATTTGCCAGCATTTGGCCCATATTCCTCTCAACCATTCCTATTCACGCCCCCTACCACCTTCGGCACTTCCTCTGGCAGCTCAGTCCATAGGTATGAATTTCATATTGTAACAAAATCAAACCACTGGTATAAGATGTCAATTGTATTGGTAAATCAGCATATTATTATATATTTCGCAGTCCCCTGCATATTGACTTTGAAATAGGTACAGTTCCTGAATTGTGGGTTATTCTGATGATGCAAACTCTTGTGATAAAGTTAAGAGTACATATCCTAAAATGCCCAAAACGTTTGGGAGCATCTGTTGGTGTTTATCAGAATCTAACTCCTGGCTGGCATTTTGGGCTCTGGAGGCTTGTGTTACGTAGCTCACTCTTGCCTTGGTCTTCAGCAGAGCCATGCAGATTCATGCCCAAAGGAATGTGTCGGTCTTCGTTCAGTGGCCTGCACCAGGCCCAGTGTTTGTTCAATTTTAATGTTGTGGAAGTGGTAAAAAGAAATGTCAGCTTGCTAAGGGTAGACCCCAGGGGAACTTTATAATCTCAGTTTCGAAAATAACTGGCAGGTATCTGTCGGAAAGCTATGCATGGTTGGAGACTGCATCCTGAGGATGATCTCACACCTCCTGACCTCTGGGCTATAACATTAATCTCGTGCTTGCAGAAAAACCCAAGCCACTTTACATCTACTTATAAGCAGCCTGTACAAATATTGCATCAGGTAATAATTGGAAATAGCACCGTGTCAGTAATCGTGCAGCCATTCAGTTTAATAAACCTGTAGTAACAGTGGAGATGTGCAGATTCAAGATTCCCACAAGCTGCGAGTAAACACAAGCCCATATTTTGGTTTGAACAGACTGTACTCCAGCTGGAGTTAAACCAGGATTCCGTCTGGCTTTTCCAGCATGCTATTTTTTTAGAACCTGAGATATCAGTCACAGATGAAACACAAAATAACTTAGCAGTGGAAATGCAAAGCAATTCTCGGTTCAAGCACAGTCCAAGACTGAAAACTCTGGTGACGCTGGAAGTGTTCTCAATGTGCAGAGATCAGGCAATTTCAATTATTTGCGAATGTTATCCACTCTTTTGTCTGTCCAACTGCTTTCTCTCTCTCTTTGGGCTCCATCCCCACCTATCGTTTCCTCCTTAACACCTCCCCCCACCACAACTTCGACATAAAAGCCAGCTTTTTTCTAGCGACCATCGGTTCTGAGGAAAGGGCTGAAATCAGTTAACTCTAATTTCTCTCCACGGATGCTGCCAGACCTGCTGAGCTTTTCCAGCAATTTCCAGCAATTGTGTTTCAACTATTTATCTAATGATCACGAGTACATTCTGGCTTCTGAGAGCACATGTCATTTCTGACAATGTAAGTGGTCAAGCTGTCAAACATTAGGGCAGTACGATGGCTCAGAGGTTAGCACTGCTGCCTCACAGCGTCAGGGATCCGGGTTCGATTCCACCCTCGGGTGACTGCCTGTGTGGAGCTTGCACATTCTTCCCATGTCTGCATGGGTTTCCTCCGGATTCTTCCCACAGTCCAAAGATGGGTAGTTTAGGTGGATTGGTCATGCTCAATTGTGCATTGTGTGCGGGCTTGGTGGATTAGCCATGGGAAATGCAGGGACAGGATAGGGCTTGGGTCTGGGTGGGATGCTCTTCAGAGGGCCAGTGTGGACTTGATAGGCTGAATTGGCAGCTTCCACAGGGTAGGGACTCTATGATTCGTGACTCTATGTCAACACATCATTCATGTATTGGTCTAATCTGCACAAAAAGGCAATTAAAGTTTACGTGTGGCAGTCACGTGAATGTTGTAGCTGTCAAAAGCAGATTGAGGATCAGTTACAAATTTCCCTTCGCTTGTGCTGATCAATTAAATGCCAATTCTAGCAGCGACAAACTAGTATTTCTGGAAAGTGGGAAGAATTGATTAACCTGAGCTCATTAGATTGGCATTAGGAAAACTCAGGAGAAAGTCAGGACTGCGGATGATGGAGATCAGAGTCGAACAGTGTGGTGCTGGAAAAGCACAGCCGGTCAGGCAGCATCCAAGGAGCAGGAGAGTCGACGTTTCGGACAGAGGCCCTTCATCAAGAAAGAAGCATGAGCCCATCATCATTTCTGATGTAGGGCTTATACCCGAAACGTCGATTCTCCTGCTTCTTGGATGCTGCCTGACCGGCTGTGCTTTTCCAGCACCACACTTTTCAGTCAGGAAAGCTCAGATCGATAATGTCAAAAGCTCGCACAACTAGCACCAGCTGCAGTGCCATTTTTAGGTATTTGCAGACCAGTTTGGATCAGTGCTGGTCATTTCCAGGTTTCACTGGTGTTTCTTGCATCAGGCTGAAATTTGTGACAGACAGTCACCTTTCCTGTCTCTCTCACTACGCAAGAGCCCACTCAAACCATGGCAAAAAACAGAAACAAGAACAGAAATTGCTGGAGAAACTCAGCAGGTCCAGCAGCATCTGTGAAGAGGAAGCAGACTCTGAGTCTGCCTTCTCTCTACTGGTGCTGCCAGACCTGCTGAGTTTCACCAGCGATTTCCACTTTCCGTTTCACATCTCCAGCGTCCCGCAGCGCTGTTTTCTTTGAAAAAGCGGTCTTAATCTCAGTCGGTTCAAATCAGTGAAGACACAAACATACCCTCCCCACCCCAAGTCACTGCTACATCAAAGAAAGAGGAGCAGATGGTGTGGATGAGAGGCAAAGTTAGTGTTTCGAAAAGGACAGAACTGTAACATGATAGGAAAAGAGCAAAGGGAAGTGAGACCAAAAGGATAGCTCTCTCAAAGAGCTGGCACAGGCTTGATTGAATCCTCACCCACCCATTGAGGGATGGCAATGCTGGGCAGCTGAATATTAGAAATATAGAATCCTGACAGTGTGGAAGTAGGCCCTTCGGCCCAACAAGTCCACAGCGATCCTCTGTGGAGTAACCCGCCCAGATCCATTCCCCTTGACATTATGGGGCCATTTAGCATGGCCAATTCACCTCATCTGCACACCTTTGGATTGTGGGAGGAAACACATGCAGACATGGGGAGAACGTGCAAACTCCACACAAACAGCCCCCGAGGCTGGGATTGAACCCCCCAGGTCCCTAGCACTGTGGGGGCAGCACTGAGCCACCATGCCACGCTGAGGTTGAAAATCAGCTGGGCACTTATAGGACTCTCTTCAGCCAACAGCCCAGTTATGCTGTTTACTAAAAAGCCAGGCCCTGGAGAGCACACGCCACTGCTTCAGCGCAAGATCCACTGCACATTTTCACTCGTGTTTTTTTTGCGATCAAGTTAACTAGGTGAGCCCCTTAGTTGGTTATGTTAAATCTTCCACGGGTTAATCCAATGATTTTATTTAAACTTGCATGTTTCAAGGCTAAATAAGACAGACATTGCATGCAGTACTGTCAGTGACGATGCATGGATCAGGCCTACTCCGAGGTAAACTGCTCCTTTTCCTTTCTCACTCTGTCACCCTTGGCAACGCTCAGTCTTCGGAAAACCACCTAGCATCACCAAGTATAGAACGTAACCTTTCCCTCAGTCTTACAGGTAGCTGGCACTCTAGGTCTGCGCCTTTCAGTGGAATAAAAGCTATCACATGTACAATCTAGCATGTGTGCGCAAACTAACCCATCAATAAACTCTCTGAATAGGATGGTACAGTGATGGAACAGTCCTGAACACTTTGTGCTTAGTGCACAATGCGTGTGGCCATTCCAAAATAATACATCACTGCATCAAATCGATAGAAACTCAATCCTCTTCCACATTAGTCACAAAGCTGGAAGGATTCCCCACAGAGTGGGGATCCAAAGTTATCAATCTTTCTCAAATCTTTCACCATCCACTATTAGCCTGTTGAAAGGCTCATGGATTATCCAGTATCCTGGAGACATGTATTACTCCTACCAGCTCTCCTAAGATCCATCAGGACAGTTTCATCTATAGATGACCGGTGCTTCCAACGCCTGGTTTCTGAGCTCTGACCATAAACGTGAGGCAGTTGTTATAGGCACCTTGGAAAAGCTTTGCTCTCACAATGCATAGCACAAGTTACAAATTAGCATCGAGAAGGTTTTCTCTTCAAAGACTGCAGACAAATAAAAGGTTGCTGTAATCATAAGGTTAGAACTAGAAATCTTGGTGATCAATGAGCCCACTTGTGAAACTGAACCTTTTTGTCTATAATTTTTCAATTAGACAGTGATTTCAATTGTGTTGCCAACTGGTAACATTTTTGAGTTCAATCATTTATATTATTGCAAAGGTACTAAAAGTTTATTTTATTTAGGTCCCTCACAGCAGTTCAATGTTAACAGGCTGTTACTGAAATCGCCAACCACTGCAGCTGAAGTCTCACTAAAAGCAAAAGCAAATTCCCTGCAGATGCTGAAATAAAGACAGAAAATGCTGCAAATTTTCAGCAGGTCTGGCAGCATCTGTGAGGACAGGAACATAATGAATGCTTCAGGACAATGACATTTTATCAGAACTAGAGGAACATGGAAAATGCAACAGGTTTTTAAGCGAGTGAAAGGGGAAAGATAGAGATACAAACAGGAAGGTTTCTGAGAGGGTGGATACTGTGAGAGATTAAATAACAGAGTGGTGACAATGTCAAAGAGAGTGGTAATTGTCTTTATGACGAAACAAAGGATTTGTTCAGAAATAAATGCAAAGTTCTGGTGACACACATCCGGTCTGGAGACAGAAACAGAGCTAACGTTTCGAGTCCAGTCTAATCCTTCATCAAAAACCATTCTGAAACATTCACTCTGTTTCTCTTTTCACAGATGCTACCAAACCTGCTGAGTGTCTCCAGCAACTACAGTATTCAAGGATTTATCCAGATTGGGTATGAACAGCAAAAGCATGATTAATAATGTCAAAAGGCCAAGAAAAAAAACCCCTTGGAAAATATGATGAGAGAAACGTACAGCTTGCAGTTTAACATTGTTAAGTCCAGAATGTTGCAAAGTGCCAAACAGGGAGATGAGATGCTATTCCTCCAGCTCCCTTTGACCTTCATTGTAACACTGAAGCAGACCGAGGTCAGAGATGTCAGTGTGAAAGCAGGGTGAAGAATTAAAATGATAAACCACTGGTAGCTCAGGATCAACCACTAGCAAGATCCCAAGTGTCCAGCGGCTTGTCTCTTCAAGATTTCACTTTGCTCTCACACTGACATCTCTGTCCTCGGTCTGCTGCTGTTTTCCAATGAAACTCTCCGCAAGCTGGAGTTAAAGCATGTCAACTTGTGTTTAGGCACTTTACAGCTTTGTGGAATCAATATTCAGCTCAACAATTTCAAGACTGTAAACCCAGCTCCTCCTCTCATCTTTTTGGATTTGGGCATAGCTGTTTATTATTCTGCCATTCACACTCACACTGAACAAGTTCTTTGTTTGTTTATTATAACCATGACCACTCCCTTTGTTTCTGGTACTGTGAAACGTTTGGTGAGTTCATCGAATTCTTCCCCCATACCTTCATCCCTCCCTCCATCCTTTCAGTTACTTATAAAGTATTAGGGTCCTATTTTCTTTCAGTTCTGACAAAAGGTCCTTACTCTGAAATATTCACTCTGCTTCTCTCTCCATTGACACAGCCAGACCTGCTGTGCATTTCCAGCACCTTGTGGTTTTATTTACGGCTGAGCTCTCACTTTACCAGTATCTCTCAGAGCCACACTGGGATCTTAAAGAGACCTTAAACGTGAGACAAAACAAGTGGGTTGGAGAATGGCGAGGCAAGTGCAAAGTAGAACAATGTCTGACACAATGTGAGATGGTTGCAAAGCAAGAATTTGTTGCTAATCCCAAATATGAATCACTGATCATTCTAATCAACAGGACAGCTGCCAATCTGGCATGGCCCTTTCATGTGACAATGTTTTTTTTTTTCTTTAACGCTCTCCTTCTGTAAAGCTTGATGTCATTACTCACCCAGTGGTTGCCCAGCCACTATCCTGTTGTGTTCTCCAGCCACTGCAGCCCGGGCATTCCGTTCAAATACGTACTGCACAAACGCATATCCTTTGTGCACAGAGCACCCCACTATCTTGCCGTACTTCCCAAAGATGGCCTCCACATCTGCCTTCTTCACAATGGCTGTGTTTAGGTTACCAATGAAGACTCTGGAGTTGATGGACTTGGGGTCATTTTTATTGGTCACATTACTGGTCACTGACTTACTTGACATTTTCCTCTAGGAGGGACCTGCAAAAGTATAAATGAACTTTGAGCAAAGAATGATCTACGCGGCTCGTTGTAAAGTTTCATTCTTTTAGGTTCTCTGTGCATAGGCGTTAATTAAGTCACTAACGGGTTGGAAAATGAGGAATTTGAATCAAACAATGGCGTTAATTCTGCGCATCGTGCTGCTGAATACTGCAGCACCGATGCTGCTTACTATGCAGGTGGGGATATGAGAAAGCAACCACACTGCATTCTGCTCGTATTCCAATCCATGCCGGGACTGAGTTGAGGAACGTAACCTGGAGGTTATCACAACTCCAGATCGCGTGTGGGAATGCAGGTATATTGCCAGTCGGACTGTCCAGGCTGAACAACACCTGCGCAATGAGGAGATACTTGTGGAATAGTGCACTAACCCTTGAAACAAGAAAACTCTTAACACAGACTCATTTCAATTCAACGAAAGATAAAGATGGGGAGTTAAAAAAAAAATCACCAGATCTTTTGCAAAATTAAAAGCAAATTACTGCGGATGCTGGAATCTGAAACCAAAAGAGAAAATGCTGGAAAATCAGCATCTGTAAGGAGAGAAAAGAGCTGACGTTTCAAGTCTAACTGACCCTTTGTCAAAGCTCTTTGTCAAAGCCGGCTTTGACAAAGGGCTTTGACAAAGGGTCAGTTAGACTTGAAACGTCAGCTCTTTTCTCTCCTTACAGATGCTGCCAGAGCTGCTGAGATTTTCCAGCATTTTCTCTTTTGCAATATTGAGTGGTTTGGTTTCAAAGTAGTTTCTCCAAAGAAAATTTGTAACCTTCCCTAAATAGTTGATGAGCATCGTTTCAGGTGGAGTCTTAACATCGATGAATGCCTCTGAGAGTTCAGTCGTCCTGCAATCTTGGGTTATAAAGCTAATAATCCAAAGCTAGCCCTGAATCCCATCTTCAACAGAAATCTCAATTAGCTAAGCACAGCACTAATCAATACTGTGAATGAGGAAAATCAGCATGGTTTGCACTTCATTACTAAAGTCCTTGGTGTGACCTGAAAAATGCTGATAGAAACATAATGATATTAAATAACGTTACGTTTGTGCTTTAAAATACATTCAGCATACACTGCTAAGTCCAGGAGCATCTTTGAATTAATGTTAAATGAGATGATTTGAGTTCAGGAACAACTTGGATTTCTTTAGAACATTTAACCAAGTGAAATATCACAGGGAGCTTCACATGAACTATTTCTGGTGACAGTTGACATTTAGCCACTTTAGGAAATTAGTAGAGGTTATGAAATAATGAGGTCCAAGAGATGGGTTTGAAGTGGAGAGGTACAGCAAACAAGTTTCAGAGCCAGGCAACTGAGAGGGATTAAAATTGTGTCTGAGAGGCCGGAATTGGATGAACATAGAGTTCCCAAGGGTGAGACAGCTTGAGAGGAGAAGGAAGTGGTGAGGCTATGGAGGATGTGGACATCAGGGTAAAACTTACATCATCAACTGGATGGGGAGGAGGGAGGAGGGAGGAATTGGATGAACATAGAGTTCCCAAGGGTGAGACAGCTTGAGGGGAGAAGGAAGTGGTGAGGCCACGGTGGATGTGGACACCAGGGTAAAACTTACATCATCAACGGGATGGGGAGGAGGGAGGAGGGAGGAGGGAGGAGGGGCGGGCAGTGTAAGTCAGTGAGCGCAGGAGTGTTGAGTGAACTCGTCCCAACGTATCTTCAATGGAAACTGGGTCATTGGCTATTTACACACACCAAAGAGGATCAAATTCAGCTTGCTCACCCACTTGGGACACCGTGAGGTTTTGATCCAGTGACTTTATGCACAGCTATAGTGATTTGTCAACCTTATTCATTATACCCGTTGAGTAGATGTCACAGAGAGGGGCTGCTTTGAAAGCAAGGCTGCTTGCAGACTGTGTACTGAGGCATAAACAAGAGAACGGAGCATCCGAGAAACAATTCCAAGTGTAAGATTATCTCCCTTTATCAGAACTTTGCGGCAGTTCTCCACAAAACACACTTTGCTTTTAATTCCAAGTGTTTGGGTTAGATTCCTGTCTTGGGAAACCAAGGTGAAAACAAAGCCTGATTGCTGTTGGTTTCCATGAGCCAGCAGGCTACAAGCTATTGGACAATTTCCAACAGCCACTTTGGAATTCTAATAACACAGAAGTAGCAAATGGTGAACAATTTGATTCTGGAGATGAAGGACACGTTAAATTCTCATCGTGCTTTAACTCCAGGAAGACAGTGCTTAACATCAGTGCTATAAGCTAAAGTACTAGACCATTTAGCAAGCCAAACATGCTCTCTGAACTTACTTACCCAAATGTTTTCAGACTAAATTTTCTACCTTCTTAGTATCCCTTAAATAATCCTAATTTTCCAGGTAAACACCTTTATTTTTCTTTGAAACAATTGTTATTTGATTTTGTATCTCTGGTTCTAACTTCTCATCAGGTTTTTATACAGGTGTTTTATAAGCAGCTTCTTTTAATGTATTTAATTTCAATTCTTTGAATGTATTCCCATTTCAAAAGTAGGACCCAGCCCTTGTCTAGCCTATTGGTTCCCTTCATTACTTACTTAAATCATTCCCATGTCTCCTTTTCTCCACATGTCATCAAAATGGAGATTCCTCCTCTCAGGCACAGTCTTGGAAAACCATTGTTCATACGTTCCTCCAACCACGCAGCCACCACCAATGTCAGATTCACCGGTCTATAGTTCTCAGGCTTCTCCTTATAGTCTTTCTTAAATAAAGGCACAACATTAGCCACTCTCCAGTCCTCCAGCATCTCACACATGCCTGTAAATGATACAAATGTCTCTGCTAGGGACTCCACAATTCCTTCCCTAACTTTCCACAATGTCCTGGGATACACTTGATCAGGTGCTGGAGATTTATTCACCATTTTTTTTAAGGCCTCCAATGTCTCCTCTTTTGTAATGCAGACTGCTTTCAAGACATCAATATTTATTTCCCCAAGTAGCCCAGCCTCCATTTCTTTCCTCACAATAAAAACTGCCATCCACACATGGATGAGAGATTCACTTGATCTGTACCCAACGTATACCTCCTTCTTAATTTTTAACCAGAGCCTCAATCCTTTATTCATCCATCGTTCCTTACTCCTACCAGTCTTGCCTTTGACTCTAACAGAAATATAGAGTCCTAAAGTCCTACAGCATGGAGACAGGTCCTTTGGCCCAAGCCGACCAAAAGGTCCATCCACACTAACCCCATTTCCCTGCACCTGGCCTATATCCTTCTAATCCTTTCCTATCCATGTATTTGTCCAAATGCCTTTTAAATGTTGTTAATGTACCCGCCTCAACCACTTCCGCTAGCAGCTCATTCCATTTGCGTACCACCCGCTGGGTAAAAAAGTTGCCTCTCAGTTTCCCTGTTATTCTTTCCCCTCTCACCTGAAACCGATTCCCTCCAGTCGTTGATTCCCCAACCCTGGGAAAAAGACTGAGTGCATTGACACCCTATCAATGCATCTCATGATCTTACACACTTCTATAAGATTCCCTCTCATTCTCCTATGCTCTAAAGAAAAACGTCCTAGCTTGTCCAACCTCTCCCTGTAACTCAGACCATTGAATCCTGGCAACATCCTTGTAAATTTCTTCTGCACTCTTTCCAGTTTAATAACATCCTTCCTATAACAAGGTGGCCAAAACAGAACTGCAGTTTCACCAACATCCTGTACAACTGCAATATGACTTCCCAACTTCTATACTCAGTGCCCTGACTGATGTAGGCCAGTGTGACCAAAGCCTTCTTCCCTGCCCTGTCTACCTGGGACTCCACTTTCAGAGAACCGTGCACCTGAACTCCAAGGTCTCTCTGTTCTGTTACACTCCTTAAGGCCCTACCATTCACCAGGAAACTCCTACCTTGATTTGACTATTCAAAATGCAAGACCTCACGTTTATCCATAACAAACTCCATAATTCCTCTTAACTCTTGTTATCTCAGTTTTGAAAACCTCCAATTTTCCAACACAATTGCAACATTTAAAAGGCATCTGGATTGGTATATGAATAGGGAGGGTTTAGAGGGATATGGGCCAAGTGCTAGCAAATGGGACTAGATTAGGTTAGGATATCTGGTTGGCATGGGCGAGTTGGGCTGAAGGGTCTGATTCCGAGCTGTACATCTCTATGACTTTATGACTCTAGTGTCCCTTTACCTGCAAACAGCCTACCCCAATCAACTTTTGAGAGTTCCTGTCTCATACTGCCAAAATTGACATTACTCCAATTAAGAACATTAACCTTTATACAAGGCCTATCCTTTTCCATAACTATTTAAAACTATTAGAATTCTGATGACTTGCCCCAAAGTGCTTCCCCACTGATACCTCAGTCACTTGCCCTGCCTTATTTCATAAGAGAAGGGCAAGTTTTGCTCCTTCCCTAGGAAATACATCTACACATTGATAAAAAAAATTTTCTTGAAGGCACTTAAACTCCTCCCCATCTAACCCCTCAGCACTACGGCAGTTCAAGTCTATGTTTGGAAAGTTAAAATACCTTACTATTTCAACCCTACTTTTCTTTTAGATATCTGAGATCTGTCTACATTTTTGCTCCTCAGTTTCCTGCCGACCATTGGGGGGCTATAGTACAATCCCATCAAGGTGAAAATCCCTTTCTTATTTCTTAATTCCACCCATATCGTTTCACTGGACGATCCCTCAGAAAGCTCCTCTCTAAGTACAGCAGTAACGATTTCCCTAATCAAAAATGCCACTCCCCCTCCTCATTGAGCTGCTAGTCCTGCCCCTTCCACAGCCGTGTTTCTGTAATAGCTATGATATCCCAGTCTCATATTCCCATACATGCCCTGAGTTAATCTGCCTCACCTGTAAGACCCCTGGTATTGAAATAAATGCAGTTTAATTCCTCAGAGTTACCTCGTTCTCTGACTTGCATTTGCCTGCCTTGTTTAATTAACTTGCTCTCTTTAACTTCTGAACCATCCTCATCTGTTCCTCTATTCTCATTACTATCTCCACCTCTGCTAGTTAAAGGCTCCAAAAATCACCTGCAAATCTCCCTGCCAGGATATTGGTCCCTCTTCAGTTCAAATAAAACCTGTCCCTTTTGAACAGGTCTGTTCTGCCCCAGAAGAGATCCCAATGATCCAAAAATCTGAATCCTTTGTCCTCTGCACCATCTCCGCAGCCACTGATTTATCTGCCCTATCTTCCTATTTCTACCCTCATTTACACGGGGCACAGGGAGTAATCCAGAGATTATCACCTTTGAGGTTATGCTTTTTGACCTCCTACTGAACTTCCTGTATTCCCTTTGCAAAGCCCTAACCCTTTCCCTACCTATGCTGTTCTTATGAGTGTGTACATAGGTACACACTCATAAGCCTTCTGCTTCTCACCCTCGCCTTTGTCAATATGCTGCAATCGTTTTAAGACATCCATGACCCTGGCACCAGGGAGACAACATTGATCAGGAGAATCGACATTTTGAGCATAAGCCTTTCATCAGCAATGAGGCTTGTGGGTCGGGGCTGAGAGATAACTAAGCGGTTTGGGGACAGGTAGCTCGGAAAGCGATAGGTGGATGAAGATGATAGGGAGAAGATGATAGGTCAGAGGGGGGCGTGATGGACTGGTCCAGAGGGCAGTGCTACGTTGGAGGCTTGGGACTGGGATAATGTGGGGGGTTGGTGAAATGAGGAAGTTGTTGAAATCCACATTGATCCCGTGCGGTTGCAGGGTCCCAAGGCGGAAGATGAGGTGTTCCTCCTCCAGGTGTCAGGTGGTAACGGTTTGGCGGTGGTGGAGGCCCAGGACCTGCGTGTCCTCCAACTCGGCACCGCCATCCGGTAACATCCATCACTCACCCCTCTGACCTATCACCTTCTCCCTCACCTTCATCCACCTATCGCATTCTCAGCTACCTGCTCCCCAGCCCCAACCCCCCCTCCCATTTATATCTCAGCCCCGACCCAGAAGCCTTATTCCTGATGAAGGGCTTAGGCCTGAAACATTGATTCTCCTGCTTCTCAGATGCTGCCTGACCAGCACAACACTCTCGACTTTGAGCTCCAGAATCTGCAGTCCTCACCTCCTCTAAGACAATATACCATCCTGAGTTCTCGCTCCTGGCCACAGAATCTCCTGCCTGTGTCCCTGACTGGCCAGGCCCCTATGACAATTACTCTTTTGAATCTTGACAAACCCCATTTTAACAGCAGATTCATTCTTGGTGCCCAAGATCTGGCTGCTACTTCTCTGTTGCACTGAGGGGCTATCTCCAACAGAACTTCAAATTGGTACATCTGTTCAAGAGAGGGATAGCCCCAAGAGAACCTGCACTACCTTCCTACTTCTCCCAACAGTCACCCATCTCCCTGAGTGAACCTGCAGTGTAACCACCTCCCTAAAGCTATGAACCATCACACTCCTGTATGCTCCTCAGTGACTCTAACTGCCTCTCCAGCCAATCCAAATGGTTTGGTATTTAATGGCTCCAAACATAGCTCCTACAGACATAGCCTCCAATGAACTTCCAATGAGGAAGTGCGTTTAAAAGACATTTGGATGGTTACAAGAATAGGAAAGATTTGGAGGGATATGGGCCAGGTGCAGGCAGGTGGGAGTAGTTTAGTTTGCGATGATGTTCAGCATTAACTGGTTGGACCGAAGGATCTGTTTCCGTATTGTATGCCTCTATGACTCTAAGTTCATTCCTCCCACGAACCACTCTTTGTGTCAAGAAAATGCATCGCACGTCTTTCTTAAATCTCTTTCCTCTAACCTTAAACATGTGCCCCCTTGTCTTGAAGTCTCCCATCCTAGGGAAAAGACAGCTACCATTAACTCTATCTATACCCCTCAATATTTTATAAACCTCTATCTCAACCTATTACCCTCCAGTGAAAGAAGTCCCAGCCTATCCAGCCTTTCTTCATAACATAAACCTTCCACTCTCAGCAACATCTCTTCTGAACCCTTTCCAGCTTATTGCTGTCTTTCCAATAACTTTGCGAACAGAACTGCACACAGTATTCCAGAAGAGCCTCAAACACATGACAGTAATGAATCAAATTTTAAAAAATCAAAATCAAGGCCCGCCTTCTATATCTCCATGATTCTACTGGCCGTTCAATAAAAATCTGGAAAAACCCATCTGGTTCACTGAGGTCCTTGGGGGAATGGAATGGCCATCCTTACTTGGTCTAGCCAACATCGAGAGTGTGGTGCTAGAAAAGTACAGCAGGTCAGGTAGCATCTGAGGAGCAGGAGAATTTATGTTTTGGACATCAGCCCTTCATCAAGAATCAGGCTTATGCCCGAAACGTCGACTCTCCTGCTCCTCGGATGCTGCCTGACCTGCTGTGCTTCTCCAGCGCCACACTCTCGACTTTAATCTCCAGCATCTGCAGTGCTCACTTCCTTCTCCTTGGCCTCTAGACCCATAGCAATGTGGTTGGCTTTTAACTGCCCTCTGGGATGGGCAATAAATGCTGGCCCAGCCAGCGATGCCCTCAGCCCATGAATGAATGAAAAGCATTGTCTTGAGTACCATATGAGGAACGGGTGCTGGTCGATGACATGAAAGGAAGTGGTTAGTGGGGTGGGTTAATGGAGGGGGAAGGAAGGGAGCCAGAGTTCACAGAACTGTTGGCAGGAAGATAGGTTTGATTGGATTAGAGAGTCTGGCAGGAGCAAGACCAACAAAAGATTTCAAACACAAAGACGGACATTTTAACATCAACTGTTGGAATACTGCGTGCAATTCTGGTCTCCTTCCTAGCGGAAAGATGTTGTGAAACTTGAAAGGGTTCAGAAAAGATTTACAAGGATGTTGCCAGGGTTGGAGGGTTTGAGCTATAGGAAGAGGCTGAACAGGCTGGGGCTGNNNCAACATTTAAGAGGCATTTAGAATGGTATATGAATAGGAAGGGTTTGGAGGGATATGGGCCAGGTGCTGGGACTAGATTGGTTGGGATATCTGGTCGGCATGGACGGGCTGGACCGAAGGGTCTGTTTCCATGGTGTACATCTCTATGACTCTATGTTTCTAAGTTATTGTCCGACCAGGAACCAAAGCAATTCAGTAAGCACAGGGACTGCTGAGTGAATTAAGGCTGATGAGAGTCAGGGCAGTAGAATTTTGGATGAGCTGAATTTTAAGGCAGGGTGGAAGGCAGTGCAGGAGAGAATTAATATCATTGAGATCTAAGGTTATGCAAATGTGCAGGAATGTAGGGCTGTAATTGGAAGGTTTTGTAAAGCTGGACTGACAACAGCAGCAGCCAATTGTGAAAAAATATGTATTTATGCTGCTAAGTAAACACCGTGCAAATGTATTCTGAAACGAACAGGTTAAAACAAAGCAATTTAGGACATCTGTGAATATCTTACTTAATCAGAGTTTGGCCACTCCCATTAGTACACAGGCAAAATACTGTCTCTGCTGACAATGTGAAACAAAGACAGGGATTTCTGGAAACATGCACTAGGTCAGGCAGCAGCGAGTGAGTTAATGTTTCAGGTCAATTATCGACCTGAAACACTCACTCTGTTTTTCTGTCTTCACAGATACTGCCCGAACTGCTGCTTTCAGTTTTTATCCCTTTTTCTGCATTTAGCATGTTCCTGACAACTGTTCCAAAATGAACTAGCTCCCACTTGGATCTGTCGAATTGTATCCACCATCATCCATCCCACTAGTTTCTGTATTCTATACCTCCCTGACTCATTCCAAAGGGACATCTTCTGACAATTGGATGAGTACTACCGAATTTATTCTGTGTACATTATTTAATAGAGACAAGGTTGATTTTGAGTCATCTTTTCTCTTTATTGTGGCTGCATATTGATCTTTCAATCTTCTTCTGCTTGTCGTACTGTTTTTCCGTCTGATTTTTGCAATATTGTTTGAGCAAATATTCAACCATGGAGTTGTTCCCGGGCAGATATTCAGAGTGCAGAACAGAAACTTGTAGCTTCTGAAGCCGAAAACGATAATTGATATCAACGATAATCAAGACAGTTCTCTTCAAGTACTCCGGTCAGCCTGAATGACCTGGCCTTACCAGTCAATCCTTGAAGGGATGACTTGATTTGCGCACAACCATTCCCAGTGGCTACAAAATTGTAATCAAAAGCCACTGAGATAATTGTGAACCAATGCACCAGTATTGGAATGTAACAATGACCTACTCTTGTGATTTAGATTAGACTAGATTCCCTACAGTGTGGAAACAGGCCCTTCGGCCCAACCAGTCCACACCGACCCTCCGAAGGTAATCCACCCAGACCCATTTCCCTTGGACTAATGCAACTAACACTATGGGCAATTAAGCATGGTCAATTCACCTAACCTGAGCATCTTTGGACTGTGGGAGGAAACCGGAGCACCCGGAGGAAACCCACGCAGACACAGGGACAATGTGCAAATTCCACACAGACAGTCGCCTGAGGCTGGAATTGAACCCACGTCCCTGGTGCTGTGAGGCTGCAGTGCTAACCACTGAGCCACCATGCCGCCCCCTACAAGCCATTTTTAGAATACTGTGCACAATTCTGGTCGCCCTGCCTTAGGAACGATGTTATTAGACTGGGAGAAGGTGCAAAAAATATTTACCATGATCTTCCTGAGACTAGAGGGTTTGAGTTATAAGAAGAGGCTGGATAAACAAGGACTTTTCCCCCTGGCATGTCAGAGGTTGAACAGTGACCTTACAGAGGTTTATAAAA
The DNA here is from genome assembly GCF_004010195.1 of Chiloscyllium plagiosum. Classification (NCBI taxonomy): domain Eukaryota; kingdom Metazoa; phylum Chordata; class Chondrichthyes; order Orectolobiformes; family Hemiscylliidae; genus Chiloscyllium; species Chiloscyllium plagiosum. Next base: position 64,251,336 of record NC_057726.1, on the reverse strand, counting down.
TCATGAGAGGTGAGATAAGGGGAATAGCCAAGGTCTTTTCCCTAGGGTATGGGTGTTTAAAGCTAGAGGGACTAAGTTTACAGTGAGAGCGGATTGAAAGGAACCTAAGGGGCAACTTTTTCATGCAGAGGGTGGTATGTGTATGGAATGAGCTGCCAGAGGAAGTGGTAGAGGTGGATACCATTGCGACTTTTAAAAAGCACCTGTTGGGTATATGAATAGGAAGGGTTTGGAGGGATGTGGACCAGATGCTGGCTAGAGTTGCAAGAAACAGATTCCACAGGCTGTGTAACCCTTTGGTACACTGGGAGTTACAAATTCTCCCTACTATACTTCACTCTCAAAGTCACCACGGAGCTACTGCCTGAAGCAGTTGTAGATGGGCACAGTGGGTGTACTGTTGTGAGGAACTGCCCAGATTAACCAGGTTCCAATTGGAAGGGACATGCTCATTTATGGAACAGTGTGAAAAACAAAGGAACTGATAACTGTTCCCCTTTATCAGCTTCTCATTGCTAAGGAACAAAATGTCTTGTAGTCACCCAGAATGCGACGTGCTCACTGCTTACAATCCAACGCGTTACATTAACTCTGCTGTAATTTGTTAGCACTTTAATGGGCATCAGGCTGAGTGTGTCAAAGGAAGACCAATTACTAAAACTGACAGGGCAGTTTGGAACATATTAATTATCTTCGATGGCACATTAACCAAGTTATCCTTTGCTGCAGTCCCCTCTCTTCCCTCACCGCGTGAAGCCTTTGCGAAAGTGGCACCAAATTATAGCTCTGCACTCAAAGATTGCCGGCCGCTTGAGTGCACTTGGTTTAGCATCATTCGAACTTTCCACTGCATTTGATGTCTACTCTTCCTTCCTGGACCGACTGCTACTTCTGATAACTGTCCCAATGGTGTCATTATCTCATGAGTAACCTTGTCAGATCCAGGGGTGGAGGGAAGCAGCTTTGTGAGACTCTGTGTCACCAGTGAAAGGATGCTATGGTATTTCTGCCCATGCTCCTCTAGCATTAATCCCCTCCCTGACCCAACGAACTTCAATTTCTGATGTGCTCAAACACAGTTTGAGACACTTGCCTTCAGGTGAGGCAGGGGATCAATACTACGGCCCACTCACTGGAGGCCAGCCCAGCTACTGGCAAGACATGCTTGTGCCTTTTTTTTCTCTGATTGTCAAAGGCGGCATGGTGGCTCAGCAGTTAACAGTGATGCCTCACAGAGCCAGGGATCCAGATTCGCACGTTCTGCGTGGGTTTCCTCTGGGTGCTCTAGTTTCCTCACACAGTCCAAAAATGTGCAGGTCAGGTGAATCAACCCTGCTAAATTTCCCATGGTGTTCAGGGATGTGTAGGTTAGGTACTGTTAGCCAGGGGAAATTTAGGGTCGGGGGACGGATCACTTTTCAGAGGGTCGGTGTGGATTTGTTGGGCCTAATGGCCTATTTCCACACTTCAGGGGAATCTGTGATTTCTATGTATGCCCTCAATAGTGGGAGATTTTTCAGATGACAAAACACGATGTTCTCTTGCATTCATTACCATCCTGACTTCTCAGCACAGTTAACAATTTAGCAGCTGCAGATGCACAGTACTCAAAAATGCTTTTTTGTAAAAAGACTTCCTGTGGCCTATAACGCTAGACTATTTATTTCTTTACTTTCCAAATTTCTTTTCTTGCCTAAGAATTTGACCTTAATTATCTGTATATAGATACCTTTGTACCTAAGATGACGTTGTAATGTGGCGACTGTAAACTTTACACTGTACTCACTTGAGTACATGTGACAATAAAGCTGATTCAATTAAATTAAATTCAGCCTTCAACTTGGGACAGCATGGTGGCTCGGTGGTTAGCACTGAGACAGGGACCTGGTTCAATTCCACCCTTGGACAACTGTCTGTGTGGAGTTTGTACACTGTCCCCATGGGTTTCCTCCGGGTGCTCTGGTTTCCTCCCACAGTCCAATGATGTGCAGGTTAGGGTGGATTAGCCATGGGAACTACAGGGCCAGGGTAGGTCTGGGTGGGGTACTCTTCAGAGGGTCGGTGTGGACTCAATGGGATGAATGGCCTATTTCTACAATGGAGGGATTCTACGATTTAAAGTTTCCCCAATGAGTGAAAACCCCAACACAGGAGTATAGAGACTAGGCTAGCAGCCTCTGCAGTTCGACTTGACCCAATTTTCGATTGCTTACTGTCATGGAGTAGGCCAGGCTCCCTCAAAACATTTCCAGAAAGTGGCTCAAATCCTAACTTTCCAAGTTGTTTTAAGTAGGTGTATTGTGGATATTCCAGGAGCTATGCAGCTGGTCAAACCTCTTGGTTTTAAACAAAACAGAATTTATTTACAAGATTACCAAATGAAACACAAACAAGAGAGATCAGACTACTGAATAACAAATTATAACAACTGATTATATCAACTTATGATGCTGTTCCCAACACTTGCAACAATCCCCATGAATACCCCTTGGCACAAAAGGTAAAATCAAACCCAGGGTCTTAGAGGAGAGAAGCCAGAGAGGGAGGAGGGTCAGTATGCACCTGCTTCTTTGGGTCCAGCAGCTTCACTATTGTCTGTCTGCTTTCAGTGAATAGCCAGACTGCCAAAGCCCAAACCAAACCAGTGAAAAGCTGAGCTGGGAGAACTGGCAACTCCCCTTTCAGTGTATAAGTTTTTTTTCAAAAACTTGAAAGCCTTTTGCTTGAAGCACTATCTGTTAGCTATAATCAAATTGGCTCTAAAACCCTTCAACCCCAGACTTTTTGGAACCTGTGTTTTTATGAAATCCTGGAAGAAACGCCAATGACAGCATAACCTTCTTAAAGGAGCAGCATCATCACACTATGGAAACGATTGCCTATTGACATTATCCTTATAGACTCTCAGAAGGTGCATAAGGGATCATTAAAGAAAATGAGAATGCATGTTAACCTCTTGGCTTGAATAGGTTACAGCTTGTATTGGTTCACAAGGAGGAGACAAACATTCAGGATAATGAGTCTGTGATCAGTGCTGCATGGGGCACCAGGACAAGTGATTCAGCCCAACCAATCCACGGCAGTATTTATGCTGTGCTCGACACTGCACCTGTCTTTCTTTATCTATCAGCACAATATTCTATTTCGTTCTCCTCACAAAATTATCTAGACTCCCCCTGAGGGGTATCTGCTTCAAAGAAACAAAACCCTGTTCGACATCCTCACCATTCTCCAAACAAAGACGTTTCTCCTGGATTCCCTATTAAGTTTCTTGGTGACTGTATTGCGTTGATGGCATCCAGTTTTGCTTCTGTGAACATACTTCATAGATTGAACATCTCTGTTCAGGCAGAAATCATGGTCCTGAGCTCTCGGTTGCTTCCCATTTAATTTTCCACTTCCTTCAAACACTGACCTTGGGCTCCAGGCACTGCCCCGCTGAAGCAGCACTTTCGAGTAAACATTTCACAATCTTCCGAACTCAATACTGACTTCAACAGTTTCATGCCGTAACAGATAGAAAATGCTTGTTATGGCTCCGATGCTGATGTTTAGAATTCCTTGAGACTCATTTGTCTCATTCCTGGTCTTGTTTTGTTCTAAACCAGAGAGCCCATGGTGAAGGGAAGAGCTGAATTCAATCTTTAATCACTTGTATATTTATTTACAGAGTTACACATTACAAACTGCCTTGGAAAGGCAGCCAATGCCATCAAAGACCCCTCCCACCCCAGTTATAATCTCTTCCAACCTCTTCCATCAGGCAGAAGATACAAAAGCTTAAACACACGCACCAACAGATTCAAGAACAGCGTCTTCCCCGCTGTTATTAGACTTCTGAATGGACCTGTCAAATTTCAAATCTAATGTTGACCTTGCTTTATGTCCATCTTCTTTGCAGCCGTAACTTTGTATTCCTCACCCTGTTCTATCACTCTATGATTTTTGCACAGCATGATCTGCCTATACTGCACGCAAAACAAAACTTTTCACTGTACTTAGGTACATGACAATAATAAATCAAATTGGCTGGCATAGGTACCAGGTTCGATTCCAGCCTCGGGCGACTGTCTGTGTGGAGTTTGTTCATTCTCCCCGTGTCTACGTGGGTTTCCTCCGGGTGCTCCGGTTTCCTCCCACAGTCCAAAGATGTGCAAGTTAGGTGAATTGGCCACGCTAAATTGCCCATACTGTCACGTGCATTAGTCAGAGGGAAATGGGTCTGGGTGGGTTACTCTTCGGAGGGTCGGTGTGGACTTGTGGGGCTGAAGGGCCTGTTTCCACACTGTAGAGAATCTAATCAAATCAAGCATATGCCTCCTAACCCAACTGGTACATGTTTTAATCTGTGCCTGCTTGTACTATTCAATGCATGCCAATGAAAACGTCAACATCCAGCTGGCAGGATTGCCTTCCATCACCTTACCCTTACTTATTAAATTGCTCGTGCCTTCCACCTAACCACAGATCTTTTTTGCTTTTTCCTCACCTACTTCACTGTCTTTGTACCTGCTACAATCATTTCAATTTCAAAGAAATGTCATCAACCTAAAATGATGTGGAGGTGTCAGTGTTGGACTGGGGTGGACAAAGTTAAAAATCACACAACATCAGGCTATAGTCCAACAGGTTTATTTGGAAGTGCAACTACAGAGAGAGAAGAGAAAGCTAGACATGACAGCGAGGGAAACAGAGATATCAGAGAAAGATGTTGTGCCCCAGATTTTGCCATCAAATTAATAGAGAATGTAATGATGGTGGTTATTAATGTGTAAATCACCCAGCAACATGTGACAAGGAAGTGATGCCCTCTAAGTGGTGAACTGCTGCCTCACAGCGCCAGAGACCCGGCTTCAATTCCTGCCTCAGGCGACTGACTGTGTGGAAATTGCACATTCTCCCCGTGTCTGCGTGGGTTTCCTCCGGGTGCTCCAGTTTCCTCCCACAGTCCAAAAATGTGCAGGTTAGGTGAATTGACCATGCTAAATTGCCCATAGTGTTAGGTGCAGGGGTAATTGTAGAGATATGGGTTTGGGTTGCGCTTCGGCGGGTCGGTGTGGACTTGTTGGGCCGAAGGGCCTGTTTCCACACTGTAAGTAATCTAATCTAACTGCCACAAGTTTTGGAAGTTAAAATTCTTACATAATCTTCATTTTTCCTGGAATCAGTATCCGGTTTCGCTTTCCTTCTTGTTATTTCTCTTTCTGCATCGGAATCGACTCTCCCTATGTCCTCTGAGTTCTTGGGTTCTGACGAAAGACAGTTAATCTAAAACATTGACTCTGTTAGTTTCATGCTGTCAGAGCTGCTGAGTATTTCCAGAGTTTTCTGTTGTTCAGACGTTCAGCATCTGCAGTATTTTGGGCTTGGACCATCTCCTCTATCACTCCTATCTAGCTCTCAACCCTTAAATATCAATGGTTCTGGAAGGAGACTTAATAGAGATGGATTGCTTGGTCCCACAAGTCCCACAATGCCCTGATTCCCTCACCATATTGTTATCAGCTCACACTTCCAGCCAGTCAGAGGATAAAACATGGCCGGGTTGAATCGTGCAGGACAGAACCGAATTAATGGTTCAAGGCACAAGATGCCCTGCACCAAACCTACAAAAATGCTCCCCAGTCATTTTGAACAGCCAAGCCATGACAATTTAAGACAAACTGAGATAATGATGGTGCGTAACAAATGTTCAGGGACCAAATGGAGTAACAGACTGAGTATATCGAAGAATATGGAGATAGAAATTGCGAAAAAAAAACAACAGATGTAGACAAGGTCATAAAGAGTGCAAACTAAGAACCAGATTTGAATAGATTACAAAAGAAGGGAATAATGTTGAATTTGTACGCCCCTCGGTTAGAGCACATTGTGTGCAGCTCCAGATACTCTTGATATTCCAGAAAAGATATGAAATACAAATACATGCATTAGGAGTAAGAGTAGGCCATTTGACCCATCAAGTCTCCTCTGTCCTTGAGTAAGATCTTGGCTGATCTGATTATTCCATATTCCCACCTATTCCAATAACTTCAGGTACATGGTTCTTTGAAAGTTGCATCACAGGTAGACAGGGTGGTAAAGAAAGAATTTGGCACACTTGCTTTCATTGCTCAGATCACTGAGTTTAGGAGTTGGAATGTCATGTTGCAGCTGTACAGGACGTTGGTGAGGCCACTTTTGGAATACTGCGTACAGTTCAGGTCACCCTGCTACAGGAAGGATATTATTAAATGGGAGAACGTGCAGAAAAAGATTTACTGGGACTGAAGGGTTGGAGTTATAAGGTTAGGCTGGATAGGCTGAGACATTTTTCCCTGGAACATCGGAGGTTAAGAGGTGACCTCATGGAGGTTTATAAAATCAGTATAGATAAGGTAACTATCAAAATCCCCTAGGGTAGGGGATTTCAAAGCTAAAGGGCATATTTTTACTCTGAGAGGAGAAAGGTTTTAAAGGGAACTGAGGGACAATTTTGTTTTTACACAGAGGGTCGCTCACATGTGGAATGAACTGCCAGAGGAAGTGGTGGATGCAGGTATAGTTACAGCATTTAAAAGGCATTTGGACAGGTACATGAATAGGAGAGGTTTGGATGGATGTGGGGCAAATGCCGGCAGGTGGGACTTTGGGAAGCTTGGTCAGTGTGGATAAGTTGGACTAAAGGGTCTGTTTCTGCGCTGTATGACTCTTTGACTCTTATCCCCATGCTTACCAAGAAACTATTCACCTTTGCTTTAGAGATGTTCAAAGACTCTGCTTTTAAGGAGGCTTTCAAAGATCCCCCCCATGCTCTGTGAAAAACAATTCTCATCTCCTCCTTATTTTTAAACAGTGAGCCCTAATTTTGTGTTTTCCAACAAGGCAAAATATTGCTTCACGTCAAGACAACTCAGGATCTTATATGTTTCAATCACGCCATTTCTTACTGTTTTAGACTTGAGTTAAGATTAGAATGGTGCTGGAAAAGCACAGCAGGTCAGGCAGCATCCGAGGAGCAGGAAAATCGACATTTTGGGCAAAAACCCTTCATCAGGAATCTGATGCTGCCTGCCTTGGATGCTCCCCGATCTGCTGTGCTTTTCCAGCATTACTCTAATCTTGACTTTAATCTCCAGCATCTACTTCTGCCTAAACTTGAGCTAAGCCCAATGAGCTTAGACTGAGCAAACATTTCACACAGAGCAACCCAAGTATTAGTCTAACAGTTATTTTCTAAGCTGTTTCCAATTCATTACATCCTCCATTAAATGAGGAGAGCAATGCAGTCCAGAGTATTCCAGATGTGGTCTCACCCATGTTGTGCATCATTGAAACATAAGTTTCATTTATCTTTGTGTTCAATTCCCCTCTCAATAAATGATAACATTCTCCTGGCTTTCCTAATTACTTGCTGTACCTGTGTACTAACTGTTAGGAACCAGACCAGCCCCCTCAGAATATTTTAAGAAAGTAGCCTAGATCTTAACTCTTTCTTATTTGAAAGGTACACGTAAAGTGTTGTATTCCAGAGGCAATCTGATTGGTCAAACTGCTCGACGTTAAGCATAACACAGTTTATTCAAACACTATGGTTAAAATACAACAAAAGAAAGAAGAACTTAGAATAGCTAATGGAAAACTTAACAAGATAATAAATACAATAACTATTACTAATTAACTGTTCAAATATAGTAACATCCCATAAACACCCCCTTTGCAAAATTCAGAATACTGACTTGTCCTATAGGTAAGCCCAGCAACCCAGAAAGAGAAACATCAAGAGAAAACTCAGCCAGGAGACATTTACTGCACTTCCAACCCTGTTGAGACTCCAATAGCAACTGCTGCTGAATCTCAAAGGTTAAAAAAAACTAAAAACGAGAAATCCTGATCTGTACCCATTCAGGCTGCTTCTACTGTTCCACTTTTATAAAAAAAATCTCAAGGCCTCCCAACCTGGTTCTTAATGGACCATCACTAGCCAGCTCAATATCTCAATCTTAAAAACCTCTCTTCAAAAACAAATGACAAAATATAGCTCTTAAAGCCACAGCACTGTCACATAACCTTTTGTGATTCACATTCTCGGGCACACTGATCTCTCTGCATTTCAGAGCTCTGCAGTCTCTCAATGTTTAGATAACATTCTTCATTTTTATTTCTGCTGCCAAAATGGATTGTTTGACTCTTGCCCACACTCTTGAAGCATTCGAAGGGATGCAGAAAAGATTTACAAGAATCTTGCCAGAATTGAGAGGATGCAACAGTAGAAAGTGCTCTACTCTCTCCAAGAGAGAAAATTAGAAGGGGTCCTAATAGAATTAAGGCTATAAAATTGTGAAAAAGTTTGCGAAAGTAGATATGGAGTAAAATTTTCTACTATTGAGCATGTCCCTTAAATATAAAAAGATAGTGAGTAACACACCAACAGAACTCAAACTTGTCGATGGTTCTCTGAAAGAGATGTGCAGATTTGTTGACCTCATTCTGCGTTGTTCTGTTCCAATATTCTATCAAACAAAGAACTTAACTTGAATTTCCTTTCACTGAGAACAACAATATGAATTGACCGCTCCATAGAGTGATTCAGACAAATGGAATTAATACATTTAAAGGGACTCTCGCTGCATTCACGAAGGAGTAAGGTATATTTGAATTAAAGAACAAAATGCTAAGCGGTATTTCAAATGGTAATGGCTCATGTGGCGCATACACAGACTGGTGGAGTTGAATGAGCTGTTTACATGCTGTAGACTCTATGTCATTGGTTATCTTGAAATGTTAAAAGCAGTGAGATACAGTCAAATTGCAGAACTAATTATTTGAATTAATTCTCAAGAATCTATCTGCCCATGATAGCAAAAGTTCAGGTGATCTCTATAATGACCCTGTGGAGACACTTAGTGTCAGGAGAGGGTGTACTCTAATATGTAGTATGGCATGACAAACACAAGGAGTGGGACAGAGAGATGACAAACCAAGCAGATCACAACTGGACAACCATGAGTCACCAGTCCTGCACATTAAAGTCATCCTGTACACATATGTTATGTGGGTCATATTTCCTCTTCTCTCCCTTGGCAGCCTTCCACAGGGACTGCGCCCTTCAGGAGACTCTAGTCCACTCCTCCTCCACTCCCGACATGCCCACGCACCTTCCCCTCCCTCCTCAATATCCATGGCTCCAGACACACCTTGCAGGTGAAGGAGCACTTTAGCTGCACTTCTCACAATCTAGTCTCCCGCGTTCACTGCTCACAATCTGGTCTCCTCTCCATTGGGGAAACAAAGCATAGACTGGGTGATCGCTTCGGAGAACAGCTATGTTCTGACCACAAAAAAGACCCTCTCCCTGCCACTTCAAACACTCCCTTGTTCCCTGTCACTTCAACACGCTCCCCTGTTCCCTGGCCAACATCTATGTCTCAGGAGAAAGTGAGGGCTGCAGATGCTGGAGATCAGAGCTGAAAATGTGTTGCTGGAAAAGGGCAGCAGGTCAGGCAGCATCCAAGGAGCAGGAGAATCGACGAATTCCTGAAGAAGGGCTCATGCCCGAAACGTCGATTCTCCTGCTCCTTGGATGCTGCCTGACCTGCTGCGCTTTTCCAGCAACACATTTTCAGCAACATCTATGTCTCAGGCTTGCTGTAGTGCTCCAGTGCAAACTGGAAGAACAGCACCTCAGTTTGCACTTGGGGAGTCTGCAACCTTTGGCACTAAATATTAAGTTCAATAATTCTGGGGCCTAAGCACCTTGGCCCATGTCCTTTACCCAACCCCCACACACCAGGCCTTGTCATCACATGGGCTATTACCACGACCATCCCCTTGTCAGCTACACTGTCCAGGCTTCACCTCCACCTATCATTTACTCCTCCCCCTTCCCAATCTTCACCATATATCCCAACCTTTTCCTAGCTACCATCAGTTCTGAAGAAGGTCACTGGACCTGAAACGTGGACCCTGCTATCTCTCCTCAGATGCTGCTAAATCAGCTGAGTTTCCCCAGCAATTTTTGTTTTGGCTTCTGATTTCCAGCATTCGCAGTTCTTCGTTTTTTTTTAAAATATAAACTTGGAAGATTTAAATTCAGTTAACAAAATAAATCTTGAATAGGAAGCTTGTCTGAGTAATAGTGATGCAGACGCTCCTCATTTGTTGTGGAAACCCATCCATTTCACTCATGTTTTCTGGAGAAGGGAAATCTGCCATTTTTCCCCAGTCTGGCCTCTCTCTGATTGCAGACCCAACGTGGTGTACAATGAGATTGGCGCTTAAGTGTCCTCTGTGATAACTCAGCAATTATCCCAAAACTTATCCCATTTTGATCGCAGTAGTTCAAGAGTCATCGCAATCTCAAGGGAAACTAGAGATGGGCAATTAAATGCCAAACTTGCCAGTGATAGCAATATTCCTTGAATAAATAGTGCATGGCAAATATACGTACAGATCAGATAGAGTGAGATCCATTCTTCCTCGGATGGTGATGGCGAGCATGAGGGGACACAGCTTTAAACTGAGGGGTGATAGATATAGGACAGATGTCAGAGGCAGTTTCTTTACTCAGAGAGTACTAGGGGCGTGGAATGCACCACCTGCAACAGTCATAGACTCGCCAAGTTTAAGGGCATTTACATGGGCATTGGTTAAACATATGGATGAAAATGGAATAGTGTAGGTTAGATGGGCTTCAGATTGGTTCCACATGTCGGCAACATCGAGGGCTGAAGGGCCGGTAGTGCGTTCTAATGTTCTATGCTCACTACAGCATCCAGTTCATTTGCTGCATTCAAATGCTCCTCAACCTGAGTGCAGTGTTCATCGTGCGTTATTTACAATTACGGTTTTATATTGCTTTGCATTTTGCTGCTTTACATGAGTAAAGTTATCATTTTATCTTTCGCACTAATTTTCATCTCATGCACCTTGCTGAGTGGGATGCCTCAGCGGCAGATGCAGAGTTCAGATCGTGGGTGTTGCCAACATAATGCGCTGGGAAGGTGCACTTTCAATTTCAACAAGAGTGACATGAACGCACAGGGCTGCCAAACAACACAAGCAGGGCTTCACAAGCTTGCCAATCAAGTCATGCCTCAAAAATACTGCACAGACCATGCTGAATTATTAAATATTCCATTCTTTATATTGGTATGGTCATGCTCAGTCTGTTTGGAACATTAAAGACTTGTTAACACAGCTGTCTAGGAATTGCCCTTTCTCTAGGATTTCTAGGTAACAAACTCCGTGTAAAACACAGAATCATTAAATGGTCACAATACAGGAAGTGGCCATTCAGCCCTTCAGTTCTGCATTGACTTCTTTGCAACAGCAACTCGCTTAGTCCTATTCCACACTTTTCCCTGCAAATTTTCCCTTGTTTAGTTAATGATCCAATTCCCATTTGGAAACCTCAATTGGGGGATCCCCAGTGGAGGGTTCTCTACGCGGGAGTCCTCCCCCTTTCTCTCGGGGATCTGGGGTGGAGGGTGCTGCACGCAGCAGTCCCCTGCAACCGCAGGTTGCGGTGGTTCACGGACTCCCAGCCCAACTGCTTGTTCTGTGGCGCTGCGGAGTCCGTGGACCATGTATGTATTGGGTGTGGGCGTTTGCACTCCCTTTTTGATTTTCTGAAAAACCTCCTCCTCTGCTTTTGGTTGCACTTCAGTCCCACGCTCCTGATCTTTGGGCACCCGGTACGGAGGAGGGAGGGCAGGTCTGAAGACCTCCTCGTGGGTCTGCTCCTGGGCCTGGCCAAACTGGCCATTAACAGGTCCAGGCAGCGGGCCGTGGAGGGGGTCGTTAGGGCCGACTACCTGCCCCTCTTCCGCGGTTACGTTAGAGCCCGGGTGTCCTTGGAGAAGGAGCACGCGGTGTCGACCAACACCCTGGAGCTGTTCAGGGAGAAGTGGGCGCCGCAGGGAGTGGAGTGCATCATTTCTCCCTCCAATTCTATTTTGATTTAGTCCCTACCCTCCCCTTCACTGTTTTGATCACACAGCACTGCCCTTTGATGTGAAGGGCAGTGTTTGTCACTGGCCACCCGGGTGTTTTCCTATCTTCCTGGTGGTGGAATTTGAATAAAGATTCGTGCACTTTGTGTCCTTCACTGTGTCTCACACCTGCACACACACACCATGGGTGCTGGGGAAAAGAAAAGAAAAAAAAAGAAAAAAAAGAAATAAAAAAAAAGATGGAAGCCTCAATTGACTTGGACTCTACTACATTCTCAATCAGTGCGGTCCACATCCCTCACCAGAGGCTGAGGGAGAAAAGGTTTGCCCTCACGTAGTAATATAGACGGTTGGAGCAGGAGTAGGTCATTTGGCTTCTCAAGCCAGTTCCACTATTCAATATGATCATTGCTTCAATACCCTTATCCAGCTCTGCCCCCACATCCCTTGATCTCTTCAGCCTCAAGAACTATATCTACCTCCTTCACAACGTTTTGACCTCAACCGCTTCTTGTAGCAAAGAACTCCACAGACTCACCACTCATTGGGTGAAGAAATTTCTCTTCATCTCAGTCCTAAAAGGGTTACCCCATGTCCTTCAACTATGACCCCAACTTCTGGACTCGTCCTTCATTGGGAACAGGCTTCCTGCGTCTAACCTGTCCAGTCCTGTTAGAGATTTTTATATATTTCTATAAGAGTCCCCCCAATTCTTCTAAAATTCCAGTAAATACTCTATCTCTCCTTCTACATCAGAGCTACCATCTCAGGAATCAACTTGGTAAAACCTTCGCTGCATTCCCTCGATAGCAAGAACATCCTTCCTTGTGTCTAAATTCCTCTTTTTGTCAAAAAAAATCAATCCAAACTCTCATTTCCAATTATTCCGACAATGAGTACAATTTCTCCTCACATACCTTGTCCTTCCCCCACATGAATGCTTCTGTAAAATCTCCTTACAAACATCCCTTCAAGGAGATCAGCCCAAACTTCCCCAATATTTCTCTCCAAGTGAAATTCCTCATCCTTGAAACAATTTTCATGTATTCTTTGCAACTTCTCTCACTCCGTCACATCCTTCCTATCATGTGGTGCTCAGAACTGGATGCAGTCCTCCAGTAGATAATGGATTGGTGTTTTAACAGCAGCTTTGTTGTTTATGTACTCAGTAATCATACTGAAAGTGTCTAGGATGCCAAATGCTTTCTCAACCGCTCTCTCAATCTATCCTGCTACCTTCAATGATGTGTAACCATTGAGCTCTGGGTCCATCTGCTCCTGTACATCCTTTACAGCTCCACCCTTTATTGTCTCTTCGCGTCTATCTGATTAAAATGCATCACTTCTCAATTTCCTGCATCGAAGTTCATCTGCCATCGTTTCTGCCAACCCGTCTCTGGCCTTTCCAAACTTGGCGCTGTCCTCCTCATGCCTCACAATACCGCCATGCTTTGAAATTATGTCATGTCATTAACATTTCCATCCGCAAGGGCAGGATTCCAAGCACCAATACCTGAGCAGCTCCACAGGATCAGGCATCTATGAAGACGCCCTTCGACCTGTCAAGTCAGTACTGTCAAAACTATACCAACTCTACACGAGTCCTGCCTTCTCACACTCGTCCCATAGCCTTGGATGTTATGTAACTTCAAGTGCCCATCAAAGCACTTCTTAAAGGCTGTCAGGCCTCCAGTCCCAATAAGCCCTGCAAGCAATTCATTCCACTCTCTGGGTGAAAAAGCCTTTCCTCATATCCCCTCTAAATCCCTTCAAAATTACGCCCCTTTCTTCTTGACCTTATGGAACTGCTTTCCATTTGCCCCATCCATGCCATTCATAATCATATATACCTTTATTAGGCAGCCCCCCCACTACCCCCCCCCCCCCAATCTTCTCTTCTCCNNNAACTGCTGGAAAAGATCAGCAGGTTTGGCAGCATCCGTGGTGATAAATCAGAGTTAATCTTTCGGGGTTAAGTGACCCTTCCTCAGAATTAAAGTACCCACCCTCCTCCACTCTGAAAAATAACAGATCACCACTTTTTGTCTCCTGTCACTCGGCCAATTGCAAATCCACTTCGCTGAAACAAAATTCTCAAAACTGTTTCTCACTCAATAGGACAATTTGCAAAAATCCCATTTTAAGAAGAATCCAACATTTATACTGCATGGCAGCAGACTGGCAAACTGTACTCTGATTGGTCAATGGCTATATCCTGAAGATGCAGCAGTTAATGATAATTGACAATTAACTGCCAGGCTTTTGTTGAATGTTTAACCTGGTAGGTTCACTTGGATTCTTCTGGACATCACCCATAGAATGAACATCATCTATTGGTATCTATTGTGTTGAGACAAGGCAGGCAAATGTTTACCTTTTATCCAATGGGCTCCAACTTTATTTCACAGGTCTATTGTGAGGCACTTTATCAACTGTCTTAAATAATCATATTAAATGGACATTTCAGGCTTTTCTCGCTTACCTGAGATTAAATAATCAACCTTTTTTCCATATTTTCCTCACTGCTACTCTTATTAGGATTTAATAAGATTGATAATTAACTGGAACCGAGTTAAACTGCTCGAAGTGCATTTTATGGAGGATCCACTCAAGCACCAGTGAAAATCACCATCAATCAATCTGTACTATATAGGGGCTCAAATACTCAAAGTGAAAACATCGACAGTCCCATGCAGACCTTGAGAATTTTCATTGTGTTTTTTCTAATTTAACCTATTTTTTTCCCTAATCCACCTGCCTCAGAGATGGTATTACACAAGTCTCCTAGTCCAGCAGTACAGACTCTACCACTGTGCCACATGAGGGCCCCTCCTTTTGTTGAGTTTACTTTAACCTGTTTTCCTAATCAACCTGTTGAGAGAGATGTTGTTACACACCTCTGGAGTAGGTGGGACTTGAGCCCGGTCCAGGGATAGGGACACTACCACTTCACTTCAAGAGGTTTTCATTGTTGTTGAATTAACAGTGTAAGGAGACACAAACAGTGACGATTTTCTTCCATCTGTGATCCTTGCCTCATTACACGGGCTCCATAAAACTCCTTCTTTGCTATCTCACCATGTCATTCCCTAATTAAGTTACTTATTACTAAAGCTATCTAACACAGAGATTACAGGAACAAGCCTGCAGGTACAATATTTCAGTTCTGAATGGAAACAGTTAATTTGCCTTATCAGCACTAGATTAAGAGTTTAATTAGCAGGAGACTATAACCCAACCTCTGCAAGCTCCATTAAGAGTCTAATCATCTAATGAGAAATTCAATAAAAAAGCAGTTTCTGCTTTACTGTTGAATTGGTACATCGCTGCAGTTACTCTGCTGCTGTCTCCTCTTAATAAATCAATTACCCAATATATTTACCGTAAAGCTCACACCAATAAGAGTACAATTAAACACTGGTGTGCAAAATTAGTTACTTAAAAATTCAGAGGATGCTTGCTTGATGTGAATCTCTGGATCGATATAGATGCATTATAAAGCAAACGTGACAGCTAGCTATCCCTATCCATTGATGAGATGTGACAGGATCAATTTGATGATAGGGACTGCACTTTCTACACAGAGAACTGATGACGTTGACAATTCAGGTGTATACTGACAATGATATCCCAAAATCACTGTCGTTTCACTCCTACCAAAACTAAACCCTTGTCTTGGTCAGCCTTATCATTTTTTTTAACTCTTTTCAATCTGAAAAGAATCCTGCAATATGGGCACTTGTGTTTTCCATTGTTGACATTTCCCAAGTGTTAAGGAAGTGCACTTAGTTTGATGGTAGTAAATTTTTTCCTGTATTCACTCATCGGAAGTGGGCATCGCTGGCTAGGCCAGCATTTATTGCCCATCCCTAATTGCCCAGAAGGCAGTTAAGAGTCAACCACATTGCTGTGGGTGTGGAATCACATGTAGGCCAGACCAGGTAATGGTGAAAGATTTCCTTCCCTAAAGGACATTTGCAAACCAAATAGGTTTTTTTTCTGACAATTGACAATGGTTTCAGGACAATCATTAGACGCTTAATTCCAGATTCTTTTATTGAATTCAAAATCCACCATCTGCCATGGTGGGATTTGAACTCAGGTCCCCAGAATATTAGCGGAATTGCTGGGTTAATAGCCTAGCGATAACACCATTAGGCCATTGCCTCCCTTGATTTGCTGCCTAAATAGCCCATTCATGCCACCACCAGACTGGTATGTCTTGACACTCAGCATTTTCTGCTTGAATCATTTGCTAGTCATCCAATTTATTTACCTTTAATTGCTTTGCCAATTGAAATGGGCAGGAATATTTGAATCTGATCCTGTGTGTTGTGCCAGGCACTACGAGCCACACATTATCGAAAGCAATCACTACTACACAAGTTCTGGACCCAAGCGCCACAGTTGACTGAGCAGAGCTGATACTGGACAGCCCTTGATCAGGTCTCACTGTTAATTGACAAGGCAGCCTATCAAGCACTCCCTGTGCGCCGTAATAGTAGAGATGACAGACCCCTTTGGCACTTGTCGCTGTATTTCCTTGTGTATTTTAATAGCCCAAACATGCAGGATCTGGCACGAGAAAATTGCAGGTGGCCAGTCCTTCCGAACTGTCCCAACTGAGTATGGGATTGGTGAGTGTCAGAGTGTACATTTCAATTGCAAAATGACACACACAGCAGCATTTCCTGCCTCTTAACGCTTGTTGTGCTTAGTTGCACTCCATTTCAGAGTTGGCTCTGTTGCGAGTTTTGGGAATCAGGCAATTTAACGGTTGACTATTATAACAACCATTCTGAGCTACACAGAGAGCCCACTTCTTCTGTGGGTGGCAGTAGATGTGTCTCTCCTCACTAATCTAAAGGGAAACTTCTGCTTTAAGGTTCATTCATTGCAAAAGCTAATCAAGCAAGGCTGACAAATAATTTTCCATCCCATATCTCCGTGATTCAATCCTGGCCAGCTGTCCTAGAGACAACAAATACCAGCTGTCCACAGCACAACACCCTCTGTGTTCCGTGAATATAGACAGGACTGATTAAGTCAGTTTATCTTCACAGATATCATGGCTATTCCTATGTACAGGGAGAAAGTGAGGACTGCAGATGCTGGAGATCAGAGTCGAAAAGTGTGTTGCTGGAAAAGCACAGCAGGTCAGGCAGCATCCGAGGAGCAGGAGAATCGATGTTTCGGGAATGAACCCTTCATCAGGAATTATTTCTATGTACTCCCAACTTCTATTTGAGAGAGTAATTGACTCCACTTTCATTAACTCCCTCATATTAAGTATTTCATAGATATTTTCAATCCGCTTAGAAATGTTATAAATATCTCTGGAGCAGGTGTGACTTATACGCAGTTCACAGGTAGTTATGCTATCAGTGTACCACAAAAGCCTCTTAATTAATTATTTTATGCATAAACAAACTGAATCCTTTTATTGCAGACCAATGTGTACTTCAGTGCCATGAATCACTTATTCCATAAAGCAGGAAACATAGGAACCATCTGAACTTTTCAATTAGATTCCAGTCTGTCCCTCACTCCCAGGTATCCATTATTCTATATACTGACCACCTAAATTCCTCGATTAAACTCCAGTCTGTAACTCAGGTTCCATTACTCTACATTTTAACCAGCTGAACCTCTCAATGAGAGTGCAGTCTGTCCCTCACTCCCAGGTATCCATTATTTCAGATATAAACCATCTAAACCCCTTGGCTAAATTCCACTCTGTAACTCACCCCAGGTATTTATTATTCTATATATTGCCCACCTAAATCCTTCCATTAAACTCCAGTCTGGACCTCACTCCCAGGTATCCAGTATTCTACAAATAAACCATCTGAACCTCTCTATTAGATTCTGATTTGTGACTCACTCCCAGATATCTGTTATAAAAATACAAGGACAGGTTATTTGTGATCAGCACCACAATTCGTAGTGTAGCTAACTTCAACCCAGGATAAAATCGAGGACAGGAGATGTTGGAAAGTTCTGATATTTCTGTGGTGCCTGGAGTGCAGTAGAAATCTCCAGAGTAGGAAAGGGATAAAGTGAAGGTGTACAAATGGAAGTTTTGATAAATCTACAGAATTTATAAGGAAGAAAAAGTCGATCATTGTTACAGTAGATAAAATTTTAATAGAATATAATTTTGCAAGGAGTGTTTTCAACACAAGTCCCAAGCGATGGCAATTAGAAAATGAAGCCAAGGCAATTAACCTTTTCAAATGGAACTGGATGAGTGTTAACTAATGGAAAGAGTGAAGATTGAATTGATTGGTAGGCGCCCAATGAAATAAACCAATGCATGTTATCCACTGAACTCAATCACAAAACCAGTCCATCACACATATTGGCCTCCCCCATCTTGTGACTTTATCTATACATTCCACTACTTCAGGAAAGCAATCAACATCATCAAAGACCCTTCCCACCCTGGTTAGATTCTCTTCCACCCTCTTCCATCGGGCAGAAGATACAAAAGTTTGTATACGTATGAACAGATTCAAGAACAGCTTCTTCCCCAATTTTGAATGGATCTCTTCAATGTTAATGTTGATCTCTCTCTTCACCTTCTTGGCAGCTGTAATGATGTATCCGCCACTCTGTCCTGTTACCCTGATGCACTTGTATGACAATCTACCTGTAAAGCATGTAAGACAACACATTTCACTGTACCTCGGTGTATGTGACAATAATAAATCAAACCAAAACAAATCAAATAATCCAGCTCCTTTATCACAGCATACTGTGACTGTAGTGTGCTCTGTCAACTGCAGGTACAGCATCAGTTCATGCATGTTACTTCCCTTGCCTTGGCGTTCTTACTGTGAGGAACACTGAGTGCTATGGGAATACCATCACTTTCACGATGCCATCTGAGTCAGGTTGTCAACTCATGCAGATTGAGCTGAAGTCTTCTAGAATTAAAGTCCAACCTCCAGGATTGAGATTGATAAGTGTTTGAATACTCGGGGAGCAGTGGATAAGGTGGTCGGGCAGGCACACAAGAACTGGGAGCAGGGGTAGGCCATTCAGCCTCTCAAACCTATTCCGACATTTGATATTTTCATGGCTGATCTAATCTTGGCCTTAACTCCACTTTCCTGGTAGCTCCCCATTATCTTGTAACCTGCTACTGAACAAAGATCCGTCTATCACCTCCTCAAGTGTATTCAATGTCCTGCCATCCACCACACTCTGGGGTAGTGAATTCCAAGACACTTTGAGAGAAGTAAGTCCTTCCCCCGTCTCTATTTTAAGTCTACCACTCCTTCACTTCTCATTCTGGATTGGCCCATCTGCCGTCTGTCCACTTTGCCAATCCCCTTTAGCAGGATTATATGCATCAATCAGGTCTGCTGAGGGCATAGGCCTAAACAGCTCAATCTTGTTTGAAAAGACACACCCCTCATCTCTGGAATTAATCTTGTGAATCTTCTCTGAACTGCCCCCAAAATTCAATACGCAGTTGAGATAAAAGATCAGCTATGATCTTAAAGAACAGCAAAGTTGGTGTGCGATGCTATGTGGTCTATTGCTGTTCCCAGTATGTCAGCGATATACAGAGGCTACACATGGGTATATATGTCTGAACAGAAGCTTTATTTACACCTTCTTGCTTCAGTTTTGTTCTGTTTCTTTAACAACACTCATAAGCTTCACTAATGGAACAGAGAACACTCAAAAGAACACACTATCTAATACAGAATAATCGATTGCTCGGGCAATGCTAGGAGTCTCTTGTGAGAAAAGTAATTGGTGCTGTTGTTTTTTAAAAAACCTTTTGTGAACACTTTCTTTCACCAGCGATAAAAATATTGAGCACAAGAAGAAAAGTTGTTTGACTGATGTCGAGAATCATCCGAATGTCATCATGGTAGGGTGTTCAACATAAGGACAGCAGCAGTTCAAGAAGCTAGTTCAGTCTTTTCAAGATCATGAATGATGGATGGTAAATGTGAACTTGCCCACATCACCTATTTCTGAGCACCAATATAACAACAGAATTCGAAAAACTACAGTGTGACTGTATCAGGCTGTTTATGGGAGTTTCAATGGGGAATGCCATTCAATGTCAAGGGGCAGTGGTTAATTCTCTCTTGTTGCTGAAGCTCAGAGTCAGGCATCTGTGCGTGTAAATGTTGTTTGTCACTGGCCATCCCAAGCCTGGATTTTGCTGCATTTGAACATGGACTGGTTCAGTGTCTGAGGGGACTCATATGGTGCTGAACACTGTGCAATCACCAGTGACTATCCCCACATCTGACTTAGTGATGGACGTTAGGTCATTGACGGAGCAGTTGAAGATAGTTGGGCCAAGGACACTACCCTGAGGAACTTCTGCAGAGATGGTTAGTGTTGTCGAACAGAGGAACCTAAGGGTTCAGGGATATTATTCTTTGATATTTGCTTCAATTAATGGTAAGGCTCTGGGCAGTGTTGCTGAATAAACAGACCTTGGAGTACAGGTTCACAGTTCCTTCAAAGTGGAGGCCCAGATAGATAGGATAGTGAAGAAGGCATTTAGTATGCTTTCTTTTATTGGTCAGAGCATCGAGTATAGGTGTTGGGAGGTCACGATGCAGCTGTACAGGACATTGGTTAGGCCACTTTTGGAATTCTCTGTGCAGTCCTGGTCTCCCTCCTCTCGGAAGGATGCTGTGAAACTTGAAAGAGTTCAGAAAAGATTTACAAAGATATTTCCAGGGTTGGAGGATTTGAACTACAGGGAGAGGCTAAATAGGCTGGGACTGTTTTCCATGGAATGTCGGAGGCTGAGGAGTGACCTTATAGAGATCTATAAGATCATGAAGGGCATGAATAGGATAAGTAGACAAGGTCTTTTCCCCAGGGTGGGGGAGTCCAGAACAAGAGGGCATAGGTTTACAGTGAGAGGGGTAAAATTAAAAAAGGACCTAAGGGGTGACGTTTTCACGCAGAGGGTGGTGCGTGTATGGAATGAGCTGCCAGAGGAAGTGGTGGAGGCTGGTACAATTACGACATTTAAAAGGCATCTGGATGGGTATATGAATAGGAAGGGTTTAGAGGGATATAGGCCAAGTGCTGGCAAATGGGACTAGATTAGGTTGGGATATCTGGTCAGCATGGACAAGTCGGACAGAAGGGTCAGTTTCTATGCTGTACATCTCTATGACTTTATATAGACAGGGTGGCTAAAAAGGCATTTAGCATGCTTGCGTTTATTGCTCAGATCTTTGAGTATGGGAGTTGGGAAGTCATGATGAGGTTGTACAGGACATTGGTGAGGCCTCTTCTGGAGCACTGTGTCCAGTTCTGGTTGTCCAGTTATAGGAAGGATATTATTAACTTGGAAAGTATTCAGAGGAGATTTACCAGGATGCTGTCAGGACTGGAAGGTTTGAGTCATAAGGAAAAGCTGGATAGGCTGGGACATCTTTCACTGGAGCGTAGGAGGTTGAGAGGTGACCTAATACAGGTTTATAAAATCATGAAGGGTACCGATAGGGTTAATGGTAGGTGTCTTTGCTCTAGAATCGGCGATTTCAAGACAAGCAGGTACATTTTCAAGGTGAGAGGGGATAGATTTAAAAAAAGACATGGAGGGCAAATTTTCAACACAGAGGATGCTTCAAGTGTTTGATTAGATTAGATTACTTACAGTGTGGAAACAGGCCCGTCGGCCCAACAAGTCCACACCGCCCCGCCAAAGCGCAACCCACCCATACCCCTACATTTACCTCACACTACGGGCAATTAAGCATGGCCAATTCACCTGACCTGCACACCTTTGGACTGTGGGAGGAAACCGGAGCACCCAGAGGAAACCCACCTAGACACGGGGAGAATGTGCAAACTCCACACAGTCAGTCGCCTGAGGCGGGAATTGAACCCGGGTCTCTAGCGCTGTGAGGCAGCAGTGCTAACCACTGTGCCACCATGCCACCCACAAGTGTGGAATGAACTTCCTGAGGAAGTGGTGGATGTGGGTACAAATACAACGGTGAGAAGACATTTGAATAAGTCAACGTAAAGAAAAGGTTTGGAGGGATACGTCAGGTGGGACTAGTTTAGTTTGAGATTGTGTTCGGAATGGACTGGTTTCAACAGAAGGGTCTGTTTCCATGCAGTATGACTCTATGTCTCTATCACTGTGTCCTGGAGCTGAGATGACTGACCGGCAAACAACCACAACTTCGCATAACCAGTGGTCAATTTGCCTCCAATTCCCATTGATTTCAATTTCACAGGGTCTTCTGAATGCCAAACTCTTTCTGCTACTGTCTTCGTGCTGACAGCAGTCCCACCATCTCAGCTCTGGAGCACAGCTCTTTAATTCTCTCACGCAGGCAAGGTCACATTTATATTCTTTCTTAATGTTTCTGTGAAGGTGGTGGTGAGCAGTGTTGCTCAGGGGAGAAACTGAGGATTTTGACCTGGTGCCAGTGAGTACAGTTCCACATCAGGATGCTTTATGACTTGGTGGTGAATTTGCAGGCAAGGGAGGGTGTTTCGGTGCTCCTATTCACTTGTTTGTCCTCTTCGGTGGTAGAAATCACAGTGGATCTCACTCACATGCATCGCTCCCTCAAATCGTCCTCTCTTCCTTAGAGAATCCACTCGGACCTCCTCTTGCTTTGAAGCTGCCTCTGTAAAAACGTTGCTCGTTATCTGCACATCAGATGTTCTTCACAACTCACAAGGGCCCATGTAACTAGGACAAGGCAGAGCGTGGTCTAAATTTTCCAATCGTTTAATCTGAGCTCAGTCTGGTTTAATTCTAGCATTAAAATAATGATGATTGGAATGCCTGCATCACTGAATCCAATGTCACTTAAAACCTTGACCTTTCCCTGTAAGAGAGAAAACTACATGCTGTAACATGATGCAACTATAACAAGAGTTCAGTGGGATATAAAAATAGCTAGCATGGGTACACAGTGAGAGCTGTCTCTGTAATTTCACTGCTTTTCGGTCCCAATGCAAGGACAGCTGTTTGATTGAGCGAGCTATTTTCAGTGGGCCATGCTCTGTGTTTTTATTTTCTGCTACATGCTCTTCAATCACACCTGGCTCTGGACGCCTTCCTGTCCCAATTGCTGGTGTGGAGTTGCGTCAGTTTACAAAACATGGAGTGGATAAGACACATACTCAGGAATGTTCGAGTGTTATTCTTCTCTGTCAGAAGCAACAAGATCCAACCCAAGGAATCCATTTCCCTGGCCCCTTTCCACATGGCCCTGTACGTAAATTTCTTTAGATCTGCAGCATTCGGCATGACACACATGAAGATTGACTCAAGATACATCCAGTTGACAAGGGTACGTTTACTCCATCATTGCATATTATACTTGCTCAAGCATCACAGCACATGAACAAATGTATAAATACTCTGCACTGCTTCCCATTTCAAAAAGACGTGCACTTTTAACACATGCTCAAATGTTCTGCAGAAACAGCCTCTGAAAATATGCATCTTACAGATCTAACTTGTTGTAATCTTTCCCGGCAGACATTTTTGCCCAGTTCCCATCGGGATTTCCTTCCTTTTTAAACTACATTTACAAACTGTTTACAAAGCCTTCTTGATCTTATAAATTGCAGCAGTGTGGAAGCCAGTCATTCGGTCCACACCAATCCTCCCAAGTGCATCCCACCCAGACTCACCTCCCCTACATGATCCCAGTAACCTTGCATTTCCTATAGCTAATCCACCTGACCTACACATCCCTGAACACTATGGGCAATTTAGCATGGCCAATCCACCTAACCTGCACATTTTTGGACTGTGGGAGGAAACCAGAGCTCCCAGGGAGAACCCAAACAGACACAGGGAGAATGTGCAAACTACACACAGCCAGTCGCCTGAGGCTGGAATCAAACCCTGGTCCCTAGCGCTGTGAGGCAGCAGTGCTAACCAGCAAGCCACCTTGCCACCCCAAAGACAGCAGATTTTGGTGCAGTCAGCTTTTGCACTGCTTTGCTCTTGGTTCAGTGCTCTTACAAAGATCTTTCAAGTTTCTCCAGACTCGTTACTTTAGGAACATTATGTCACAGTCCAGCATGAGCTCATGATCAGATGACTCACGTTCACTGGGATGATGTGCAACAACATTCCTCACCTTTTCGGCAATTTTTCACCCAGGATCTTTTTATTCCTATGACACTCAGCACATTCCACTTTCTGTGCGTTGTGAGAGGAGCTGAAAATGTGCATGTGCTCTCTGTGTGCCTGGAACTGTGCTCTCAATTGTGAATATCATCCCATCATTTGACCAAATTATTTGCATTCAACTTAACGGTCAAATTTGGCAGAAGCAGACTCAAACAGTTCCTTAACCGTCTCTTCATCGATAGCTCCAGTAAACCTTGGAGGGTGGTGTGGAGTTGTTCCACAACAAAACATTAGCCAGTCGCTGTTTCAGATTGTAACTTGAACCCCCATACAGTATTTCCGTTTGCTGTTGAATCCTGAGGAGAAAGGAGAGCATTTTTGATATCGTTTTTCTTCAGGAATGGAGCAGAACATTGGTCACTGTTGAGAGAAGCTCCTCAGGTAATTAATTTCAGACAAAAAACAAACTTAGCCATTGCTCATCCAACATTGGTGTTTTGACTCACCCGTTTACGGCTAATGATGAGCACCAAGAAATTGTCACTTCCTGCTTTTCAGGAAGTGACCCCTTTGAGATGGTAAAGTCAGCAATGACACAGATTCCAGAACTGTTGCAACATCACACATTCTTTCTTATATATCCTTTATTTATCATCATCCTTGGCAAGACATTTCCATAAGACCATAAGACACAGGAACAGAAATTAGGCCATTCAGCCCATTGAGTCTGCTCCGCCATTCAATCATGGCTGATAAGTTTCTCAACCCCATTCTCCAGCTTTCTCCCCATAACCCTGATTCCCTTGATACTCAAAAACCTATCTATCTCGGTCTTAAGTATACTCAATGACTGGGCCTCCACAGCCTTCTGTGACAATGAATTCCCACTCTCTGGCCGAAGAAGTTTCTCCTTATCTCTGTTCTAAAAGATCTTCCCTTTACTTTAAGGCTGTTCCCTCGGTCTCCTGCCAATAGACACTTCTCCCCAATATCTACTCTGTCCAGGCCATTCAGTATTCAGTATGTTTCAATTAGATCCCCCCACTCCCGGCCATCCTTCTGAACTCCATCAAACATAGACCCAGAGCCCTCACACATTCCTCAAATGTTAAGCTTTTCATCCTTGGGACCATTCTCGTGAACCTCCTCTGAACACATTCCAGGACCTGTACATCTTCCCTGAGATGTGGGGCCCAACACCGCACACAATACTCCAAATGTGGTCTGACCAGAGCCTCATAGAGCCTCAGAGGTACATCCCTCCTTTTATATTCAAGTCCTGTCAAAATAAATGCCATCATTGCATTTGCCTTCCTAACTACTGACTCAACCTGCAAGTTTATCTTGAGAGAAACCTGAACTAGAACTCCCAAGTCTCATTGCACTTCAAACTCCTGAATTCTTTCCTCATTTAGAAAACAGTCCATCCCCCTATTCTTCCTACCAAAGTGCATGACCTCATACTTTCCCACGTTGTACTCCATCTGCCACTTCTTTGCCCACTCTCCGAACCTGTCCAAATCCTTCTGCAGCCTCTCCGCCTCCTCAATGCTTCCTGCCCCTCTACCCCATCTTTACAGTATGTTTAATACCAGTTTGTAACCGGTCAACACATCTATCCTGGGACAGGCTAAGCAAAGACATGCCAGAGAATTCCTAGAGGCCTGGCCGTCCAACCACAACGCCATAAACAAACATATAGATACCATCTATCAACTCCTCAGAAAACGAACAGGAAATGACATCACCACAAACCCCAGGAACCCCATCCAGGAGAAACATATAAATAGAAAGCAGGAGACAACAGCTTCGCTTCACTTGGAAGTCACCACTGATGATGTTACCTAGCCAGGTAATGAAACGTCTGGATATCAAACCTACAGCTCAGCGAGCAAACCTACACCCTAAACAAGTTTGTAAGTTTGCTCGCTGAGCTGGAAGGTTTGTTTTCAGATGTTTTGTCACCATGCTGGGTTAACATCATCAGTGAGCCCCCGGTGAAGCGCTTGCTATTAATCTCTCTGGCTGATTGTGGTAGGTGATATCATTTCGGTTCTGTTTCTGAGAGGTTGCTAAATGGGGTCCAAGTCTATATGTTTGTTGATGGAGTTCCGGTTTGAATGCCAGGCCTTTAGGAATTCCCGTGCATGTCTTTGTTTAGCCTGACCCAGGATGGATGTATTGTCCTAGTTGGACTGGTGTCCCTCTTATTTGTGTGTATGGATACCAGTGATCAAAGACTGTGATGCTGGAAAAGCAGCGCCAGTCAGGCAGCATCTGAGGAGCAGGAGAGTCGACGTTTTGGGCACAAGCCCTTCATCAGGAAACGTCGACTCTCCTGTTCCTCAGATGCTGCCTGACCGGCTGTGCTTTTCCAGCGCCACACTCTTCAACTCTGATCTCCAGCATCTGCAGTCCTCACTTTCTCCTGGGTACCAGTGAGGGCGGTACAGTGGCACCAGGGCCCCAGATTTATTTCCAGCCTCGGGCGACTGTCTGTGTGGAGTTTGCACATTCTCCCCGTGTCTGCGTGGGTTTCCGCCCGGTGCTCCGGTTTCCTCCCAAAATCCAAAGGTCAGGTCAGGTAAATTGGCCAATATAAATTGGCCATAGTGTTCAGTGCATTAGTCAGAGGGAATGGCTCTGGGTGGGTTACTCTTTGGAGGGTTGGTGTGGACTTGTTGGGCCAAAGGGCCTGTTTTCACACTGTAGGGAATCTAATCTAATATCTTTTGTTGGCTAGTTGGTGCTCATGTATCCTGGTGGCTAGTTTCCTGCCCATTTGTCCAAATTATTTAATAACGTATACCATTATATTTGACTGAAATCGTCATTGCTGCCCACAAGCTGTGTGTGGCTTCCAAGGCAGGGATAAAATCCTGCAAACCAAGCCACTCCCCGGTCACCGATCAGGCTACAACATTGACATGGAAGGGTGGCCAGTTTTGTTACCCGCTGGCTCGAAGTCGATTTGGTGGAAGCGGTGAGTTAGAATGGAGGGTGAATCCAGCATAATGTTAGTGAAACTCCCTTCTGCAGGGTGGGGGGTTAGATCAGACCTACCTCTTTATCCAATTTCACCTCAGCTTGCCATCAATACAGCAGCTGTCTCCAGGCCTCCTTAGACAGCACCTTCCAAACCCATGACCACTTCCATCTAGAATGACAAAGGCAGCAGATACATGGGAACGTCACCACCATTTGCAAGTTCCCCTCCATGTCACTCGCCAATCTGACTTGGAAATATATCGCTGTTCCTTCAGTTTCGCTGGGTCAAATGGCATTGTGGACAGCACATGGACTGCAGTGGTTCAAGAAGGTAGCTCACCACCACCTTCTCAAATGCAATGAGAGATGGGCCATAAATACAGGCCCGAGCAACCACAACTGCATCCATCAGGGCAAATGGCAAGGGAACAGACAACACTTACTTCAAGTCATCTTTGTCAATCTGACTGTCATTGACCTTTCTCTCCATTACAGCATTGGAAGGCATGACCATCATACACACTTTATGGAGAAGAGGCCCCATCTTCACACTGAGGGAAACCTTTCACCGTGTTGCCTGGCATTTGCTAACTGGGCATCTATGAATTTAACAGGGGGGCCATCAGGAATGGAATGATATTTTACCACAATCTGTTGTGGGCCTGTTTCCACACTGTAGGGAATCTAATCTAATAAGGTCATTGTACAGAAGTGCTCAGGATTCTAATTCACCACATGTTCATGTCAAAAAGCTGATGATGGATAATCCATTTTCTCACAAAAAAATGATCTCTATTTCAATTCCCTACTTAAAGCAGGGATATTAGGTTAGGGATTCCTCGCCACCACAACTGCATCCATCAGGGTTCTGAAGCACTTCAGTTAATTCTCTGATGATGCCTATCAGGAAGCAGACCTAATATGTAGAGATTATAGCAAGTATCAGTGAAAGTCAGAACAGGTGACATGGTGCTCTCTGAGCACTGTGATTAAGTCCATCTACCTTCATCGTATTGATTACGTCAATACTGATAAGTAGGTATAAAATCTAAGAGTCTGGACAATAAACATGCTCAAGATGCTGGATCATTGGAAATACAGACAGATTTAAGCTTTGGCTTTAGTTACAACATTTAATGGGGAGTGTTGCGACTGTCTTATTGGACGAGTAATCCATAACCTGTCACTATCGCTCCAGAGACACAATGTTTAAACCGCTGGAAGACAGCTAGAAATTTGACATTTAAACCATGCATCCAAAGAAATCACGAAACAACCAGCGTTGTTGTTTAATACTCTTCTGGCTCACTGACACAATTTAGGGAAGGAAATCTGTTGTCCTTCCCCCATCCTGACCTCCAGAATCTGAAATGACTAGGCAGGCCATCCAGTTGTATCAAAACCTGGAATAAAAACCGGGCTGACCACACGACATCAGAAACTCAAAAGGCACAACTTTAGATTAGATTATTTACAGTGTGGAAACAGGCCCTTCGGCCCAACAAGTCCACACCGATCCGCCACCCACCCAGACCCATTCCCCTACATTTAGCCCTTCACCTAACACTACAGGTAAGTTAGCATGGCCAATTCACCTAACCTGCACATTTTTGGATTGTGGGAGGAAACCGGAGGAAACCCACGCAGTCACAGGGAGAATGTGCAAACTCCACACAGAGAGTCACCTGAGGCAGGAAGTGAACCCGGGTCTCTGGCACTGTGAGGCAGCAGTGCTAACCACTGTGCCACCATGCTGCCCATAAGTCCTGTTGTTCCTGAATTGAACTGAATTTATTGTCACGTGTACCAAGGCACAGGGAAAAGCTTTATCTTGTGAACAATACAGGCAGATCACAGAGTTAAGTAGCCTAGATAAGTAAATAATAGGTAAACAGCGGCAAAAACAAAAACACAGGTACAGGCGAATGTTAAGAGTTTGTGAGTCCATTCAATATTCTAACAACGGTAGGGTAGAAATTGTTTCAAAACCGGCTGGTGTTCAGGCTTCTGGACCTTCTCCCCGATGGTAGAGGTTGTAGAAAAACATTGCCAGGGTGGGATGGATCTTTGAGAATGCTGGCAACCTTTCCTTGACAGCGGGCCTGGTAGATGGATTCTATAGATGGGAGGTTGGCCTTTGTGATTGTCCGGGCCGAGTTCACCACTCTCTGTAACTGTCTCCAATCTTGAATGGTACAGTTGCCATACCAGGTAGTGATTCATCCAGACAGAATGCTCTCAATGGCACACCTATGAAAGTTGGCAAGGGTATTCGCCGACATACCAAATTTCCTCAGCTGCCTGTGGAAGAAGAGATATCGTTGGGCCTTTGTAACCAGTGCGTCCACATGAAGAGACCAAGAAAGCTTGTTGTGGGTGACCACTCCCAGAAGCTTGACACTCTCCACTCACTCCACCTCTGTGCTGCTAATGTGTCGGGGGGCATGTGTAACATCCCGCTGAAAGTCAGTAATGAGTTCCTTGGTTTTGCTGGCATTGAGAGCTGGGTTGTTCTCAGTGCACCATTTTTCCAGGTCTTCCCCCTCCCATCTGTAGTCTGTTTTGTCGCCATCTGAGATTCGACCGACTATGGTGGTGTCATCAGTGAACTTGTAAATGGCATTAGTCTAGTATTTGGCGACGCAGTCATGGGTATACAATGAGTACAGTAGGGGGCTGAGTACTCACCTCTGGGGGGGCTCCAGTGTTGAATGCTAGTGAGGATGAAATATTGTCCACAATCTTCACTGATTGTGGCCTGTGGGTCAGGTAACTGAGGGTCCAATGGCAGAGAGTGGGACTTAGTCCGAGATCACTAAGTTTAGCAATCAGCCTTGAGACGATAATAGTGTTGAAGGCTGAACTGTAGTCAATGAGTAGGATTCTTATGTAGCTGTTCTTGGTGTCAAGATGTTCTGGGGAGGAGTTAAAGGCAAGTGAAAGACATCTGACGTGGATCTGTTGGTCTGATAGGCCCTGCAAAGGTCTCCCCACTGATACCTGGGAGTGAATGCCAAAATGGGGAGTGCTGATCCCAGATGAGTCAAGCAACAGTCTGACACATTTATACACCCCTCACAGGCACCACACCACTGTCTCCAGGTACACCAGCCAGTGCAGGCTCAACGGAGTTGTACATAGACAGCACAGAGTCTCATGGTATCAGACCATTGTTGGGCAAAGGGTCTTCCTGCTGATTACCGCCCATTGCTCTGATAAAAGCAAAATACTGCAGACGCATGCAAACTGAGACAAATTTGGAGAAACTCAGCAGGTCAGGGAGCATCTGTGGAGGGGGAAAGAGAGTTAACGCTTTGAGTCTGGTACATCTCTGCTTAAGAGTTCTTCTCCTTAATGCAGAATCATATCAGACGCAAAATGCAAACTCGATTTCTCTCTACAGATGATGCCAGACCTGCTGAGTTGTCCCAGCATTCTTTGCTTTCCTACCACCTTATTGTGATTATCACCTATTGCCCACTCTCAACTAATGAATCAATACTTCTTCATGTTAAAAGTCAACTGGAAGAAAGGGCAGGAAGAGATCAAGAGAATGTAGTCTCTGTGGTACACATCACTAAGGGTGGGTCAGCAACACAACTACTGACTATGCTGACTGAATCCTGAACAGCTGGACTGCCAGGTTAGACTTGCAGCAAATGGCAAGAGAACAGACAACACAGACAATACTTACTTCAAGTCATCTTTGTCAATCTGACTGTCATTGACCTTTCTCTCCATGACAGCATTGGAAGGCATGACCATCATACACTCTTTATGGAGAAGAGGCCCCATCTTCACACTGAGGGAAACCTTTCACCGTGTTGCCTGGCATTTGCTAACTGGGCATCCATGAATTTAACGGTGGCCATCAGGAATGGGATGATATTTTACAACAATCTGTAACTTCTGGCCTGGCATATCCCTATCTCTATCATCGCCATCAAGTCAGGAGGTGAACAATGAGAAATGTAGAAAGCTAGCCAGGGGCAGTAGAAAATGTAGTGCCAACCTGATAAAAGCCACATGACCAGACAGTGGACATGCAAGGGCTGCACGGTGGCTCAGTGGTTGGCACTGCTGCCTTACTGGGCTAGGAACCTGAGTTTGATTCCAGCCTTGGGAGACTGTCTGTACTCTACAAGTTCATTCCACACACACGAACCACACTCTGTGTGACAAAACTGCCCCTATGTCTTCGAGCATTTAGAACATCAAGAGGCAATTTGATTAAAATATAAAAGGTCTTAATGATTCATCACAGAGCAGATGTCAAAAGGATGATTCCTCTTAAAGGGAAATCTCAAAACAGGGATCACCATTTAAAAATTAAAGGTCAGCTGCATAAAACAAGATTTGGTTAAGTATTTTCTCTCAGAGGGTCTTGAGTCTGTCTGTGTGGAGTTTGCACGTTCTCCCCGCGTCTGCGTGGGTTTCCCCCGGGTGCTCTGGTTTCCTCCCACAGTCTAAAAATGTACACATTAGGTGAATCAGGGTGTTCAGGGATGTGTAGGTTGGGTGCATTAGTCAGGGGAAATGTAGAGTAATAGGGTAGGGGAATGGGTCTGGGTGGGGTACTCTTCAGAGCGTTGGTCTGGAGTTGGGCCACATTGGCCTGTTTCGACACTGTAGGGATTCTTAGTTAAAGTGGGGAGGTTATATGCTATAGACAGGGCTAAGTGATCCCACAATCAATAGGCCAGATTGAAGCTTTGTAATCCTACCACGTCCAATGCGAATAGTGGTGGGCAATTAAGTAATTGATAGTGGAAGGAGATGCCATGAACATCCCCATTCCCCATGAGATCAGTGCCCTGCACATCATTGAAAAAGACAGGCCTGAACAGAATGCAACTATCTTCAACCAAAAGGGCCAAGTGAATCACTCTAGCACTCTGCACATCATCTGTTCCTCAGGACTAATCCTAACTATGTAGAGTAACTTCATCAATGACCTTACCTCCACCAGATGTCAGTCATGCCAAAATACAGCAAGGGCTGAATAATGTTCAGATTTGAGTTGAGAAATGCCAAGTAAGATTCATGCCACCAAGGTGCCAAGTTGAAACACTGAGTCATAAAATGGTCACAAGTGCAGAAATATTCTGTTGAATCCATGTTTACTCTCTGTAAGGGGCACCTGCCCACCTTTAACCTGCAGTCCTGCATTTTTATGCAGGCAAAGGTGCTCAGAATTAGACATGCAATTCTAGCTGAGGGCAAACCGTTGTTTTAGAAAGATTTCATTGTAAGTCTGTGCCTTCACTTATAAAATCTAACATTTCCCCTAAGGCGTTTATATCATTTTACAGTCCTCTGCATTACTTTTCACCAGACAAGTTTCTACTCATTCTTGAATTCTATCACTAACCTGCCCGCTCATGACACTTCCAAGTTCTATATCATTTGCAAATGTTGGAATTATGCCCACAACACCAAAGTCTATGTCTTTAATACAGTTCATGGATTGCAATAATCCTAGTACTGACCCCTGGTGAACTCCACTAGATACCTCCCTCCAGCCAGGAACACAACTGCTCACCAACAATCTCTGTGTCTCGTCATTCATGCAACATCATATCCATGCTGCCACAGTCCCTTGCAGTCCATGGGATTTGTTTTTGCTGACAAGCCTATAGTGTGATTACAACCAACTCCAGCAATCTAACAATCTCCCCATACCATTTAATAGTGTGATCGTTGCTGTAACCAACTACCTCCCCTCACCCATCCTAATTTCCCCCATCAAAATCCTGGGGGTTACCACTGACCAGAAGCTGAACTGGACTCGTCATATTCATAATGTGGTTACAAGAACAGGTCTGAAGCAAGGAATTCTGCAGCGAGCAACTCACCTCCTGACTCCCCAAAGCCTGTCCACCATCTCCAAGTCAGGAGTGTGATGCAATACTCCCCACTTACCTGAATGAGTGCAGCCCCATGAAGACTCAAGAAGCTCAATAACATCCGGCACACTTAGCTGGAACCTTTTCCGTCAATGTGATCATTCTCTCTCTCCTTTAGGCAGCAGTGTGCATCATCTACAAGATGTACTATGACAACTCAAACAGCCTCTTTTGACAATAGTTTAAACAATTGTTACCTCTACCATCCAGAAGGATATGGGCACCTTATGGTAACATGGAACACCACAACCAACAAGTTCCCCTCCAAGCCACTCATTATTCTGACTTGGAAATGTATCACTGTTCCTTCGGTGTCGCTGGGTCAAAATCCTGGAATTTCCACCCTAACAGCATTGTGAGTGCGTCCATATAACAGAGGACTGGCTAATGGGAAACAGAGGTGCAGTGTCAAGGATTCATTTTCAGATTGGCAAATTTTAACTGGTGGTATGCCACACAGATCAGTCCTGAGACCTCAATCACTTACAGACATGACCGATGATGTGGATGAAGGGGCTAGACCAATCAGCTGGTGATATGAAGACGGGGAGAAAAGCAAGTTGTGAGGCAGATGTGAAGAGGTACACAACAAACTTTGCTTTTACCGGCTCCTTATAAATCAGCACTCTTAATAAACCAACAAAAATTATAGACCTCAAATACCGCAAAGTTACTGCATTATTCTGTCCAATTATCATAGTTTTTAAATGCATTTACCTCAGTGTAAATATACTTGCTGCTCAATTGAACGGCCACACAAAATATCAACAATTGATTCAGTTTTGAGGCAATTTCTCCTCAAATACCAGGATGTCTGAGCAGTCAGTTGAGGGTATGAGTAAGAAGGCTCTCTGCCATTAAGTTTGATTGAAGATAAAGTTGATTTATTATTTAAGTGACTGATGCTGTAAATAAAGTCTAACAGTGATATGCATACCCCCTGCATTACATTTCTTTACTCAGGGTATGTTTTTACATTGATTATGTGGACCTCCTGATTATCTGGAATATTTGATCAACTGCCACACCCCTGGTCCCATTGGTGCCGGATACTAAAGGAATTTCTGTATATACTGGAAGCATTGGAAGAACAAAAGGTGATCGTCTTGAAACATATGAGATTCTGAGAGGTAGATGCTGAGAGCTAAAGAAATCACAAGCTTTAGGAGTGTTGCTCCACCTTCAGGTGAAACATTTTAAATTGTTAGTTTTTTACCTATTGTTTACGGACTGTCATGTGGTTGCAATAGCTCTCCGCTGTTTTGGAGCTTTGTGTAAATTGACCCTGGACCTCTAGACCAGAGCTCACATACTTCCTGTGGGGAAACGATACAAATAGGCCCTGCTACAGGTTAATTAGAGTGTGTTTTTTTTTTCCCCAGCAAATCTCTGCCTCTTGTCCCTGGTAAGTCAACCCGATTAATTCTAAAACACCAAGGTTCAGCATTTTATATTTCCACGGATGCCTTTTCCACAATGTCACTCAGAAAACTGCAAGGCATAGATGTAACTATGATGGGAATAAGGGCTGGGGTGAGAAATAAGGAACTAGAAAAGCTGATAAAAAAAAATTGTACAGAGCTCATACACTGATCTTGCTGTTGGGAATGGTAGCTTTATGCTGTTATATTTTAATCCTTCATGAACAGGAACCCTCCAATCAATGCCTGGGAAAGTGGTATAAGCTATACTCTAACCTGGATCTCATGAGGAGCAGAAGAAAACAGAATGCAGAGATGCTGCATGCTGTGAAGATATAGTTTTGAACCTGATATTAAAGCTGTTTATGAATGGAATTTGTTCAACAGAAGAGCTCAGGGAGCGACAGACTCTAATGATCAGTATGCGATAGCATGGACACATCGAACTGGATCTTGAGATTTTGGACAGCCATAAGATGATCTCATCAGATTGGTTTAGATCCTGCAGTGAAAGCATGTCTGCCGACAGGAGAAGCTTCCATCCAGGATAGCTGTCAATGTGTGCAGAAGGTCTGAGATTGTCAATCATTAGTAAAGCCCCTTATTGGGAGAACAGGGAGGGCTTTGCATCATGTCAGATGAAAATAACAGGTGAGGGGGGAAAAAACAAAGAATAAATATTTGCAGAAAAGCCAGTGGCCAGGATGTAAATATGGCAGAGGACATCACACAAAAGAGAAGGAAGCATACTCAGAGTAGAGGGAACAACTCTTACTTCTCACATAAGTGTATGGCTGGGAGGACGCACAACAATTTGATAGAGGTGGCAGCAGGAGAGACATGAGTCAATGATTTTGATCAATTGCTCTACCCTGTGCAGTAGGATGGCATCATCAACTCGTGACTCTTAGATTTGTGACTCCTAGAAGAATGAATACAGAAGGAGAGGATCAAGTGACCATGAAGTGCCGGACACCAAGGCTTCATTAAACATCATGTGTTTCGCAAGTTGTCGTAAGATTCTCACCCAAAAATGAAGCCTTCAAAAAGAGGGCTGAAAGTCTTTTCAAAAAAACTCAACCAGTGGCCAACTCTGGCTAGGCCAGTGTTTCTTGCCCACCTGGCAGTTAAGAGTCAACCACATTGCTGTGGGTCTGGAGTCACATGTAGGCCAGAATGTCAGTTTTCTTCCCTGAAGAACATTACTGAATCTGATGGGCTTTCCCCGACAATCAGCAATGCACTCATGGTCATCACTGGACTCTTAATTCCAGATTTTTCACTGAATACTGCTGAGGCAGGATTCGAACCTGGGTCTCCAAAACATGGCTTGGGTCTCTGGATTAACAATCCAATGATGACACCATTAAGCCATTGCTTCCGCAATGATTACATGATAGAGTGACATGGCAAAAGTACAAATGAAGCTGGCAGCTTAATGCAAGAGGAAGAAGGAAGATCTGGAATTCTCAAGAGTGGAGATTAAGCAAAATCCACTCATCCCAATTAAAGCTCACACGAGTAACCCTAAATGTGGGAGGACAGCTCTGCAGCATTTCAAAGTGCACCATCCATTGACTGCAGCCTAGAAAATGACAAAGATATTGTTGACAGGCTTTTGGATGCTCTGGTGAATAACATCCTGTAAGACATAAGAGTGAGAGACCAACTCAGCATCTGCCAGAGAGAGTTTCAAGTGTCCTCAAGTCCAGGCTCATACTGAAGACAAAAAGAGCTGGAAAAGAAGGGAGAAATTAAGGGAGTCACAAACCCTTTCAGACTGGATTTGTAGCAAGAACATGGTCAAAAAAACCCAGGAGATCTGAAGAATCCAAAGGATCTCAATAAATCTTTGAAGAAGGGGTACTACACCATGACAACAACAGAGGATTTGTGCCACAACCTGTCAAGGGAAAGGTCTTTATTATGATCCATGTGAAGAATAGATACTGAACATCAGTGAACACAACAGTTTTCTGATTACATTCTGGACACATTCAAGAGATACAGATGATTGTGATTTGAAGTTGGATTGGGGTGTACAAAGTTAAAAATCACACAACACCAGGTTATGGTCCAACAGGTTTAATTGGAAGCACCAGCTTTAGGAGCGTCGCTCCTTCATCAGGTGATAGTGGCACTCTGCATTCGCAACACAGTAGAATGAGAGACCCCATAACATTGACCCCAATAGTTCCTAACCAGACTTTTTGGGCATATTTGATAGTTTCTTGATTGATTTTCTGAAGATCTCAATCAAAGCCACCCTTCAGCTCACTCTGAGGAAGTCAGTGACAGTAATACCTTAGTTTCTGTTCTCTGGATTACAAATAACTGATAATGGGAGGTTAGGCAGGGAGCTTTAAAGTCTTCATGCTATAGCATAAAGAGCCAAACTCTTTCTCTCAGAAACTTCCAGTTCAAAGCCCGTTCCAAATTTCCAACCCGCCTACTGTCTAACCATCATGTTCTCTCCCACACTTGCTGGCACCAGTTCTCCAGTACTGACCTTGTTAATATGGCTAGTTCAAAGTATTGCTTTCCCGCAGTGTTGAAGAGTCTGTATAATCCTTTGATCAATAGCTGCAATTAATTTCCAGGCCTAGCCTCATAAACTTTCCTCATTCCTGAAGAAGGGCTTATGCCCGAAACGTCGATTCTCCTGTTCCTTGGATGCTGCCTGACCTGCTGCGCTTTTCCAGCAACACATTTTCAGCTCTGATCTCCAGCATCTGCAGTCCTCACTTTAGCCTCATAAATAGTTTGTCTGTATCTTTTTTTTAATGCACAGACTGCTGTTCACAATCCTAAGGTCACCTGCACCTCACACTTCACAGCTCAAAACCAAAAGTGATAAAATAATTTTAAAAAATGAAAATGCAGCAAGGCTTCTAACAAAAAGTAGCGCTGTTACACTTGGACAGAAAAATAATACCTGGTGATTGTCTTAGCTTGTCAGCTTTTCAGTCAATTCCTGTTGTGGGCTGACCAAGTGACAATAGAGTCCAAAATAAACCATTTCAAAGTATCCTCCTCAACCAGCTCTGATCTGCTCTGAAGTCTCTGCAAAGAATGTTTCTTCTTTTCCAGACTCATTGGAAATATGATGCACCAGCAAGAGAAACAGAGGTGTGTTGCTGACATGCTGTCAAGAGCAGCACTCCCTATGAAGGAAGTTCAGATACTAAGACAGAGTGGTACATTTTCCACATTCAATAAGAAGCAACAATCTGACACACTGTGGATATCATCAACCCAGCAGAGCCAGGGAATCTGAAAGACACATCAGGCAAACTATGCAACTTTCCAAATGCAGCAGAGAGCAGTGAAGAAATGATGAAGTGATGGCCTGAAACCATCAAAGTCACATCTCGTTATTATCAGAAGATTTCAGGCATACAAAAATGTTGTGATAGCTCAAGATGACATCTTGTATAAAGGAATTAAAATCATTATCCTCAAGGTCATGACAAAAGCAACGCTGAAGTGTATCCATCCAAGGCATCATGGACTTCAGTCAAGTCTGAAGAAGATAAGAGAAGTTCTGTACTGGTTAAGCACGCACAATGAGATTAAGGATTACAACCAGTGTAGTGCATGCTACAAATATGGGCGGCACGGTGGCACAATGGTTAGCACTGCTGCCTCACAGTGCCAGAGACCTGGGTTCAATTCCCGCCTCAGGTGACTGTCTGTGTGGAGCTTGCACATTCTCCCTGTGTCTGCGTGGGTTGCCTCCAGGTACTCCGGTTTCCTCCCACAGTCCAAAAATGTGCAGGTCAGGTGAATTTGTCATGCTAAATTGCCCGTAGTGTTAGGTAAGGGGTAAATGTAGGGGTAGGGGTATGGGTGGGTTGTGCTTTAGCGGGGTGGTGTGGACTTGTTGGGCCGAAGGGCCTTTTTCCACACTGTAGTAATCTAATCTAATCACCTAATCAAATACCAAGATAAGCAAGCCATCCTCCGATCATCGAGTATAGGAGTTGGGTTGACATGTTGAGGTTGTTCAGGAAGTTGGTCAGGCCGCTTTTGAAGTACTGTGTCCAGTTCTTGTCTCCCTGCTGTAGGAAGGATACCATTAAACTGGAGAGGGTGCAGAAAAGATTTACAAGGATATTGCCAGGACTGAAGGGTTTGAGTTATAGGGAAGAGGTTGGACAGACTGGGACTCTTTTTACTGGAGCATCGGATGCTGACTTTATAGAGGTTTACAAAATTATGAGGGGTGTGGAAAGGGTAAATAGCAAAGAGAATTCAAAACTAGAGTGCATATTTTTAAGGTGAGAAGAGAAGGATGTAAAAGGGACCTGAGGGGCAGTTTTTTCACACAGAGGGTGGTTCACATGTGGAATGAACTGCCAGAGTAAGTGGTGAATGCAGGTAAAGTGACAACGTTTAAAAGACATTTGGACAGGTACATAGAAGAATCAGAGGGATATGGGCCAGATGCGGGCAAGTGGGACTAGTTTAGTTTTGGAAACGTAATCAGCCTGGATGAATTGGATCCAAGATTCTACAGATTCTATAAATCTGTCAGGACTGGTTACTAGACCACAGATGAAGCTTGGAGTAGATGCGTTCCTGCTTGCTGTGAAGAGTTGTAGGTACTGCAATGACAGGATTATCTTGTCACTATTGCCTACTAGTCTGACCAGTTGATATCAATGATGATCAGTGAGACTGGAGACTACCTAAAGGCAATCTTATTATAATTGCATTTGAGACACAGTGAGGGGCGACAATGCTTCTGACTTCATGGGTGAAGAATTCAGTTACTTCATAAAGGATCAGCAAATCCAATACCACACACCAACTCTACGCTAATCCCTGTCAAAGGGAAAGGTTAAAGCGGTAGTAGAAATTGACAAAAAGAGATCATTTTAAAAAAATCTACAAGTACAGCACAACCCTCCACATGCCTAAATTTCACTTTGGTAAAACTACTAAGTCATTGCTAGAGCTGAACAAGATCCTGTCAGAGCATGAACATTCAACACTCCAAACAAAGCCAACCCATCTGGCAACTTGGGACTGTCCTGATGAAGGGCTTTTGCCTGAAACGTCGATTTTCCTGCTCCTCGGATGCTGCCTGACCTGCTGTGCTTTTCCAGCACCACACCCTTGACCCTAATCTCCAGCATGTGCAGTCCTCACTTTCACCACTGCCTTGAGCAGTTAGTTGATCATATGTGGTGAAATTGAATAAATGGATATATCTTTAGAACCATAGACATTTACGCACGCCTGGAGAAGCTTCACTTCAGCTAACTTTTCAGGAAGATATGTTCTTACAAGGTCTGCAGAGCATCCAGCAACCAGAGTTCCACTGCTCTCTGGCAAGAAATGAACTAGCAACTCCAGTTCCCATGGCAACAGCATTTGTCATGGGAAGCAAAGTCCTATGAAAAGAAAACACCATCCTAGAAGGCACCAGATACCACAGGGATAGTCAACGACAACACACACACAGGAGACTTGAACAATTTAATCACTACATATGCAATGCATGGACAGAAATGGGTGAAAGTGAAACTGATGACATTTAACACATTGGTTTATTCATGAATAATGTACTAGCCATCTGATCATTGTTACTTGGACTATAAGTGCCTGTGTGGCTATTCTGTGGGAACCATGACACACACACATCACTTGCAACAGACTGGATGGGCAGGATTATGAATTCAATAATCTATTTCAATAGCTGCAGTTTAATGCAAATATCTTTCATGTTGAATATTAAGAATATTCACAGCTACTTCTGTAATAACCAACCAAAACCATATTAAGTGCTTGCTCGGAGAGTCTGCTCTACTTATCTATTAGGGAAGTAATGCACATCTTCCAATTTCTAGACTTGTAATATTCTTCCATTGTGCATAACAACAACGGGCAGTACAGTGGCTCAGTGGTTAGCATGGCTGCCTCACAGCGCCAGGGACCCGGGTTTGACTCCTACATCGGGCGATTGTCTGTGTAGAGTTTGCACATTCTCCCCATATCTGCATGGGTTTCCTCCCTCAATCCAAAGATGTGCAGGTTAGGTGAATTAGCCATGCTAAATTGCGCACAGTGTTCAGGGATGTATAGGTTAGGTGCATTAGTCAGGGGTAAATATAGGATATTAGGGTAGGGGAATGGGTCTGGGTGGGTTACTGTACAGAAGGTCTGTGTGGATTTGTTGGCCAAAGGGCCTGTTCCCATACTGTAGGGACTCTATTAAAAAACACAGACCAGACTCTGTTCTTTGCATCATGAACAATCCAGACACATAAGTCTTCACTTGCAGAATCCTTTTCCTCATAATGCTCCACTGCCTTTGCATTATCTCATAAGGCGTACACAGGTAAATAAGGCTAATACGTTCACCTGAGCTCTTCTAAACTTGAAAGGCTTCAGAAAAGATTTACAAGGATGTTGCCAGGGTTGGAGGATCTGAGCTACAGGGAGAGGCTGAACAGGCTGGGGCTGTTTTCCCTGGAGCGTTGGAGGCTGAGGGGGTGACCTTATAGAGGTTTACAAAATCATGAGGGGCATGGATAGGATAAATAGACAAAGCCTTTTCCCTGGGATTGGAGAGTCCAGAACTAGAGGGCATAGGTTTAGGGTGTCGGCATGGACGGGTTGGACCGAAGGGTCTGTTTCCATGCTGTACATCTCTATGACTCTATCCAGCTCAGTCCCATAGGCCGTTAGTTTACAACAACCATAGCTGCTTAAATAATCCAAGTGTTTTGCTAGAAGCCCAGTCCAAATATTAGCCACTCACCTGAAGTACACCTTTCTGTTAACAGTCTTAAATGTGTCCATTAAGAGTATGCACCCATTATATTTCTTTTGTCATTAAAGCATTGCTTTGGATTTATGCTGAATACTGTTTGGTATGTATTCCCACAAGGTCACCTCCTTTCAAAACGCTGGCTTGCATTATCATTCCACTCAGCTGAAGATGATAGCGACACTTTTCAGGAGAACAAGGACAGACTAATGGACTGGGCGGACACATGGCAGATGGGAAGAATGAAGTGATTTGCTTTGGCAAGAGGGATGAGGAGAAACAATATAAAAAAAACAATCCAATAGTCAAGCGTGAGCTGGAGCACGTGGGAACACAGAGAAATGCAAACCTTCGAAGGTGATGGGACAATTTCGAGATGGTTGGCCTTGCCAGACAGATCCTTGGCGTTTAAAGAACATGAAAGCAAAGGAGTGATGCTTAAACTTTACAAAACATCGGCTGGGTCCTCACTTGATTTGATTTGAGTCATTATTGTCACACGTACCAAAGTACAGTGGAAAGTTCTGTTTTGTGTGCAGTACAGGCGGATCGTAAAAGGACACACAGATCATAGGGAGGCATACAAGGTTACAGCTGCACAAGAGCTGCTCACAAAAGCAAGATCAACATTACATTTAAAATTTGAGGGGTCCATTCCGGCAGTCTAATAACGGCATGGAAAAAGCTGTTCTTGAATCTGTTGATGTGTGTGTGTGTGGTGTCTAATGGAAGGGGTTGGAAGAGCATGTAACCAAGGTGGGAGGAGTCTTTGATGATGTTGCCTGCCTTTCTGTGGCACCGAGAAGTATAGATGGAATCTGTAGATGAGAGATTGGTTTGCATGATGGTCTATACTGTGCACACAACTTTCTGTAGTTTCTTACAGTCCTGGGAGGAGTTATTGCTGTACCAAGCTGTGATGCACCCAGATAGAATGCTTTCTATGGTCCATATATAAACGTTGGTGAGGGTCCTTATGGACATTTCGAATTCCGAAGCCATCTGAGGAAGATGAGGCGTTGTTGTGTCTTCTTGACCTGTGTATCTATGTGGGAGGTCCAGGACAGGTTCTGGAGTATCGTCACTCTGGGGGACTGTTGGGTTCTACACCTCCACAATGATGACCAGGTCTTCAGCAGTAGTGAAGAGATGTACTAGCCTGGGAATCTGAATTGAAAGACTTTTATAGAGACATGGAAGAAACTGGGATGGCAGATCCTAGAGTAGAGAAGGTTAAGGGGAGATTTGATAGAGATGTTCAAACTCATACAGAGTTTTAAAGGTAAATAAAGATGAAATGTTACAGAAGGGCCAATGTCAGAGGACACACTTCAAATTATTAACAAAATGAATTGGAAACGATCTGATGCAAAAAAAAAAATCTGTCATTATCTGGAACGCAATGCCTGAAAGGGTTGATGTGGAATTTGTCTTCAGCAAAGTATATTACGGATGGTCATGCTATCTCTTGTAACATAAGAAATTAACCCTGGATAATGGAGGATAAAAGGATCTAACACACAGTTATAACAGCTTGCTACTAGATGCAATTATTGCATACACAGACACCTAAGTTACAGCAGAAAAGCATGCTTTCAATTGTATCTCACGTTTCAAGTGATCCCAAGTAAGATGATGTCTGAGACTTTTACACCCTCAGGTATGATACCATTGATAGCATGAGCATGTCTCTTCAAACCACAGTAGCGCCTCGACTTACAAACTTAATCCGTTCCGGGACCCGGTTCGCGAACCGAAAAGTTCGCGAACTGAATTAATTTTTCCCATTGTTCGGATAGCGTAAGAATGCTTGGACGGCTGTTCACAGCGCACGCGCCAAAGACGGACTGAATGAGATCGTGCGGGGCCCGAGAGTTTTTGCGTTCAACAAACGCGTAGCAAAGCAGAACAATGAAACCACATGGTCGCACACGGGCTTTTTGCGTTCGTACCTTCGTTCGTACCTTGAATTTCGTACGTACGTTGAAGCAAAATTTTACATACAATCCTGCTCGTAAACCGATTTGTTTGTGAACGGGGTCGTTCGTATGTCGAGGCGCTACTGTTTACTGACATACTGTGCCTCTTAAGGTTATATGGATGCACTGGCCATGAGGCATAACACAAGGGGAAACTTTCAAGAGGGAACTGTATGAATATTTGAAAAGGATGGGTTTGTAAAGCCATGGTAATGGATTAGAGTAGTTGGACTAAGTGGATAACTATAACAAAGAGCCAGCAAGATGGGCCAATGGCTGCTTATGATTGTGTGCATATTCGTTGAACCTCTATTGTTCATATTGCCTTCCTAAGGATAGCAATTGACAGTTCTTAACGTAAAATATCATCCTTGTCCAAATGATCTTGTGGTTTCTGAGATGCTACCTGGCAGTCATCAGTGTGGGGCAGGGCAATTTGGCTCAACAAGTCTATACAGACCCTCCGAAGAGTAACCCAGCCAGATGCATTCTCCTACCCCATTACTCTACATTTACCCCTGACTAACGCACCTAACCTACACATCCCTGGACACTACGGGCAATTTCCCATGGCTAATTCACCTGACCTGTACATCTTTGGATTGTGGGAGGAAATCGGAGCACCCGGAGGAAACCCACGCAGACACGGGGAGAATGTGCAAACTCCACGTAGACAGTTGCCCGAGGCTGGAATCAAACCCGGGTCCCTGGCGC
Organism: Chiloscyllium plagiosum; assembly: GCF_004010195.1. Classification (NCBI taxonomy): domain Eukaryota; kingdom Metazoa; phylum Chordata; class Chondrichthyes; order Orectolobiformes; family Hemiscylliidae; genus Chiloscyllium; species Chiloscyllium plagiosum. The sequence goes on along the minus strand of NC_057726.1, from coordinate 64,207,511 downwards.
TGTGAGGCAGCGGTGCTAACCACTGAGCCACCGTGCCGCCCCTTGACATTTAAAATTCCTACCAAATTATTGGCAGCTTATTCAAACCCAGATGGATATATCAACTAGAAGTTTTATATATAGTCATATATACTTACATAGAAGATATATAAAGTAGAATATCCATAATATTTCACTTTTTCCCTAAAGTAGATGTCCTGACATAGATCTCTCGGGACATTCCATGCACCAACTTGGTTTAACTTCCCTCACAAACCCTTCATCAAAATCCAACAATTTTGAAAAAAGATTGCAGATTCCCGTCCTTTGAGCAGTAACCTTTCATGCTTGTCAGTAACTATCAGTAATCTGTCAGTCTAGGTTCACCACAGCACTAGACTGTTTGCATACAGTGTACATTTGTCTTGCAAGGTCTCTGCCTTCTGAATTCCCATTAGATTCTCTTCAATCCCTATTGCCATGCCATTATTTAAGTGCATTCCTGATCGCCAACTCCCTTATTTGCCTGCTAAGGTACAAGATTGATGGGTTGGCATTGGCTGGAGTATGATTTGTTTTTGATGAGGTACCACATTAGCCATTGAGGATAGGATGTGCAAATTACTGCACCATACTGCAACAGATCAAAACAATTAAGCACTGAGTTGTAATTTAGTCTACTGTGTCAAATCTTTGCATTGCACTTGGATAAATGGAGTGCATCAGCATGACATGTAAAATACACTGAATGATGCACAAGGTACCAGCCGAACTGGATACTGGAAAGTGCACATTCCTTACAGAGTGAAACGGAGCAGGCCCAGAAACTTGGGAACATCTGCCTTCTTCACAGTGAGTCTGCTCCAGCAAATTGCCACCCATCTGCTGAGCTATTTCATTTGCAAGTCGTGGCTTATTTTAGGACCTAGTGCGTGATTCAAAAACAAAAATAAGCTCATTATTTGTTTTTTCAACTACAAGCACCAGTTAATCTGCTGCAAATAGGAATCACAAAGCAGTTGTTGAATATATGTGTCTCGCATCCATGTGACACGTCAGCATGTGTCTAAGCCTCATCCACGTGCATGAGTGCCTGTGAGTGTGTGAGTGTGTGAATGAGTGAGCATGTGTGTATGTCCGTGTGTGTATCAGTCGGTGAGTGAGTGTGTGTAGGTCAGTGATTGTGGGTGTGTGCACATGTGTGTGGGTGTGTGTCAGTGAGTCAGATGTGTGTCAGTGAGTGTGTGTCTGTGTGTGGGTGGGTGAGTGGATGTATGTCAGTGGGGATGTGTGTTAGTGAGTGAGTGTATTTATAATGTGTCCGTGAGTGTGTGTGCCTGTCAGTGTGAGACTGTGTGCGTGTCAGTGAGCATATATGTGTGCATGTCAATGAGTGTGTGTCTGTCAATGTGCGAGTTTGCATGTATCAGAGAGTGTGTGTGTCAATGTGAGAGTGCATATGCGTGTTAGTAACTGTGTGCATTTATATCAGTGAGTGAGTGTGCAAGTGAGGGAATGTGTTACTCTATGTGTGTGTGAATGTGCAATGCCTGTGCTTACGTGCGTGTTAGCGTGTGCATGTATCTGACTGTCAATGAACGAGAATAAATATCTGGACAGAATCATGAGTAATACAATCAAATCAGTTCAGTAGAATGTGATGCTGCTAGAATCAAACTGCTTGAAAACCCAAATTAAGATCACTTGATGCTGCTCCTGGGTGGAAGAAGAGAGCACTCCAATCTCCACTTATCTCAATAAATGTCATATACCACTCCAGACGTTTCTAAAAAAAACTTATCTGGTGAGCTGATCATTTTCTTTTAAAACATTATTTTTAAACCTCTGTTTTGGTAGCTCCTTTAGAATTGCCGACAGGCAGGTGAATATAAAATTATCTGTTCTGTCTCCCATTATTTGAGATTTTAGCATGTTTTGATATTTTTCATGGGAGACCTCTCAGTAGTGTGTAAGCTCCTAATTTTTATTTGGAACTGCAATTGTCACCCAGAAACTGAGCCTCCACATTTGTATCTTTATCTATAATGATGTACCTGTCTTTTAATAAAATTTGATACAGCTCTTATTGTCTCAAACATTGCAGCTAAATTTTAAAATTTCATCCAAGCAGAGATCAGGAAAAGCTAATTGGCAAATTAGAGTCTGATGTTATTCTAATGTTTTGTACTTTAACAATTTCTTAACCATTGAAATCAGACATTGTGGTAAAATCTGAGGGGCATCATTGACTTGTACCAAATGAGAAAAATTCAATGGAAGGCACTGTTGCCTCACAGCATCAGGGACCTGGGTTCGATTCCAGCCTTGGGTAACCGTCTGTGTGGAGTTTGCACATTCTCTCCATGTCTGTGTGGGTTTCTTCCCACAACCCAAAGATGTGCAGGTTAGGTGAATTGACCATGCTAAAATGCCCATAGTGTTAGGTGAAGGGGTAAATGTAGGGGAATGGGTCTGGGTGGGTTGCGCTTCGGAGGGTCGGTGTGGACTTGTTGGGCTAAATGGCCTGTTTCCACACTGTAGGGATTCTATAATACCATGAACTGGAGTGTTAGGTGAACAAAGCCATAAAGCTAGCGGGCATTGGTGGTTCAAGTGATTCAAGGCTGTCAAGATAACCAGGATTTGACCCATATCGCACGTGATGGAAGACTTTTTGCATTGGTCCAGGCTATAAGCAAAAGTGCTTCCATCAAAATTATTGCTTGTCATAAAAAAAATTGATTATGTTGTTTCTAGGAATTGTGCAGGAAAATAAAAGTAATCCTGGCAAGAACAGAAATGGCTGGAGAAACTCTATAGGTCCAGCAGCATCTGTGGAGAGAGAAAGCAGAATTAAAGTTTCGGGTCCAGTGACCCTTCTTCAGAACTGGCAATGTTGGTCTAACGTCAGGTATATCAACACCAGTTGATAATTGGAAGGCTGCACTATGTTCTGTGATAACAAAGACTGTGGACACTTATATTTTTGACTTGGCTCATTCTAAGGATCTGGCCTTTAATATGCTTGACCGAGGATCGCAGAACCTGATGTCTGAAGAAATGAAACAACAGCAGGAAAGAGATAGGCCAGCAGGCCACTCCATGTTCCACCACAGAATCTTCAAATCCCTACAGTGTGGGAGCAGGCTATTTTGCCCATTGAGTCCACACCAACCCTCCGAAGACCATCCCGCCCAGTCCCACCTCCGACCCAAACCATGCGATCGCGCATTCTAATCCATCTAGCCTACACATCCCTGGATGCTATGGGCAATTTACCATAACCAATTCACCCTAACCTGCACGCCTTTGGACTGTGGGAGGAAATCAGAACACCCAGAGGGCACAGCGAGAAAGTGCAAACTCCACACAGTCATTCGAAGATGGGATTGAACCTGGGTCCCTGATGCTGTAAACACTGAGCCACAATGCTATCCCATACCAGAGCTGATCTTTGATCCCAACTGTATACCTCCCCAGTCAGGTTTATGAGCGTAAAATGTGGGTTAGCTGGCCGAGGGTGCAGGAGAACAGGCAAATTAAAAATCCCACAATACCAAGTTATCGTCCAACAAGTTTATTTGGAAGTACTAATGTTCAGAGTGCTGCTCCTTCTTCAGGTAACTAGTGGAGCAGGGTCATAAGACACAGAATGTATAGCAAAAGATCACAGTGTCGTGCAACTGAAACAATTTATTGAACAAACCTAGATTGCTGTTGAGTCTTTCATCTTTTAGAATGGGTTGCAGGTTTTGGTTCATCGATATGTAAATCCCAGAACTTCTTTTAAGTCACATTCTTGAGATAACTTAAGGTTTTATAAAAACAAGATGACATCACAGCTCAGACAATGCCTTAAAGGTGTGAGGTTAGAGTCTGTTTGTATTCCAATCTTGAGTCAGACTGGTTCTATTTCCAAAGTAGGAATTTATAAAATGTTATATGGATTGACTGCCTGCAGATTGTGTGCTTTTTGAACAAAAATAGAATGTTTCTGCAAATACAATTTTGCAAATGCAAATTCACCCCAAAGACTTATATATGTGTCTGTGTGTGTGTGTGTGCAGGCGAGGGAGAGAGAGAGAATGTGAGAGTGTGCGCGTGAGTGCGAGTGCACATGAGAGAGTGTGTGTTTGCATGTGTGCGTGCTTGGTAGAGCATGTGCACGAGTGTGTATCCCCATCCTTCTTATATCCCGGAATATAAGCCTGTGAGAAGGTGTGGGTGTGAGTGTGGGGTGTGTATGTGTTTGTGTCTGAGAAAGAGCGTGTGTATGAGAGTGGGTCTGCGTGAATGTGTGAGTATGTAAGAGTGTGTGTGTGTGTAGTGTAATGGGGTCACCTGTAGTGTGCCATGAACCCAAGGTCCCAGTTGAGGCCATCCCCATGGGACTTGGCTATCGGCCTCTGCTCGGCCACTTTGCATTGTTGTCCGTCCTGAAGTCCACCTTGGAGGATGGTCAAAGATCTGAGGCCAAATGTCCCTGATGGCTGAAGTGTTCCCTGAGAGGGAGGGAGTACCCCTGTCTGGCGATTGTTGCGCGGTGTCCATTCATCCGGACGACAATGTACCTATTAATGACTCGGACCAACAAAGTCAATGGGTGAGGGATTCGACAGAAGAGGAGCGGCAGCTGGATTAAAGGTGGCCGATATTAGAGGTGGAACAAGCTGGTCTATGGCTGGGAGCTTATCATTTTGGGGGCACGGTGGCACAGTGGTTAGCACTGCTGCCTCACAGTGCCAGAGACCTGGGTTCAATTCCCGCCTCAGGCAACAGTCTGTGAGGAGTTTGCACGTTCTCCCCGTGTCTGTGTGGGTTTCCTCCGGGTGCTCCGGTTTCCTCCCACAGTCCCAAAATGTGCAGGTTAGGCGAATTGGCCGTGCTAAATTGCCCATAGTGTTAGGTGAAGGGGTAAATGTAGGGGAATGGGTCTGGGTGGGTTGCTCTTTGGAGGGTCGGTGTGGAAGTGTTGGGCCGAAGGGCCTGTTTCCACACTGTAAGTAATCTAATCTAATTTAATTATGACACTTGCAGCCTCTGACATTTGCCCAGGGGTGCAAATCATTGGGGTCGGAATGCCGTTTGTATCCAGGGTCAAAGACAATGTCCTCAGGCTGTCCGATTTTTTGGAAGGGCAGAAATCTCTCCTTATCCACAAATGGATGTTAGATAAGCCATCTGACAGCTCAGAGACAGAGGACAGATCAGGAGCAGTGGGGGAGGGATACAACGATGTGTCATCGTTGTACATGTGAAAACTAACACAGTGCTGTCAGATATGTTGCTGAGGAGCTTTATGTGGACGCGAAACAGGGGGACTGAACCTCAGAGGACATCACAGCCCAGGCTGCAGGAGCAGGAGAAGAGACAACTCTCCAATTCCAGTTAGGTGGACATGAAGGCCCCAAGGAGAGTGTAACACCCACCTCCCCCCCACAACTCCCCCCCAGCTGAGGAGTTATGTCAAAGGCTGCACACAGTCCAAAAAGGGCCAGCTCGACTTTCTCACCATTACATCCCTGTCACTGCTGCCTTTGAGGGGATTTGCCAGTGCAGTGCAGGTGCCAGGATGTAACAAGTGCATTGGATACCTAGGGGCAAGTGGGGACTGCAGATACTGGAGATCATAGTCAAAATATGTGATGCTGGAAAAGCACAGCCGGTCAGGCAGCATCCGAGGAGCAGGGGAGTTGACGTTTCAAGCAAAAGCCCTTCATCAGGAATGAGGGGGTGGCCCAAGGGGACTGAGAGATAAATGGGAGGGGGCTGGGGCTGGGGGGAAGGTAGCTGAGAATGCGATAAGTAGATGAAGGTGGGGGTGATAGGTCCGAGTGGAGGGTGGAGCGGATAGATTGGAAGGAAGCTGCACAGGTCGGATAGATCAAGAGGGCAATGCCGAGTGGATCTGGGATAATGTCCGGGGAGGGGAAATAAGGAAACAAGTGAAATCCAAATTGATCCCGTGTGGTTGCAGGATCCCAAGGTGGCAGATGAGGCGTTCTTCCTCCAGACATCAGGTGGTAAGGGTTTGGCGGTGGTGGAGGCCAGGACCTGCATGCCCTTGGCGGACTGGGAGGGGGAGTTAAAGTCTTACTCTCCTGCTCCTCGGATGCCTCCTGACTGGCTGTGCTTTTGCAGCACCACACTTTTTGGCACTGGATACCTGTCCAGAGAACTAATCTGTGTTTTCAAGAAGTGACAAATAACATCACATGACTAATGAAAATATTAAAGAATAAAAATGCTGTGTGTGTCACATGTTGAATATGCATAATGTATGTAACATGTGCATGTGTCTGTTGTTTATGTGTATGTGTCAGTGTGTGCGTCATGTTTGAGTGTCTCTGTGTGTGTGAGATGTTTGTGTCTGTAAGTGATTGAGTGAGTGAGTGAGAGAGTGAGAGTGAGTGGAGAGAGAGAGAGAGAAAGAGCCTGTCCCGGAGTGAGTGAAAGAGAGTGAGTGAGTGTGTGTGTGTGTGAGAGAGAGAGAGGGAGGGAGACAGTGTGTGAGTGAGAGGGTGAAAGATGTTTGGAACTTGACAGGGCCTCATTGTCAAAGAGCATGCCTGCAGCCCCTTCGATCTCTGTCTCCCAGCTCACAGAGCGATGAATCCCTCGTGGCTATGTTGGAGGCCCCGTTCTGGGTTTTAAGGCTGTTCAAGCTGCTACTAACATGCTGGGAGTGCAAGACAGGGGATGGAGTGTGTGTGATGGGGGAATGGGGTGAGTGTGAGAAAGAGATTGAAGTGAGTGTGCGAGAGAGTGATAGGAAAAGTGTGAAAGAAGGACAGGGTGAGTGTGAGGCAGAGAGTTGGAGTGAGTGCGAGAGAGGGAAGGGGCGAGTGTGAAAAAGGGATGGGGAGAGTGAGAGAGAGATGGGGAGAG
>NC_057726.1:64195785-64200352 GCF_004010195.1 Chiloscyllium plagiosum | reverse complement strand
GGATGAAGTGAGTGTGAGAGAGGGATGGGGTGTGTGTAAGAGAGGGATGGGGAGAGTGTGAGAGAGGGATGGGTAACGTGTGAGTGAGTGAGGGATGGGGAGAGTGCGGGAGAGGAATGAGTTGACTGCCAGAAGGGGATGGGATGGGATGATTGCGAGAGAGGGATAGGATGGGGTGAGTGTGAGAGAGGGATTAGGATGGAGTGAATGTGAGAGAGGGATGAAGTGATTGCCGATAGTGAGAGCAGAAGCAGAGTCAAGCTCCATGCTTCAGGATAATAGTCCCCTCTCTGTCTCCCCAGTTCCACTCAAACCATTCTGTGGTACCCTGAAGTGAAAGTCAAGTCACCAAAACCTCCATCAGTGTAGGCTAGAACACAGAGGTGACACTACTCTCCTCTCCAATGGTCAGTACACAATCTACCCGCCTTCATTCATATGCCATGGTCCATACATCCCTGTCACATTGGTCCATGTGAAGCAGGCTGTTGTGACCCCCTAGAAAAGGCATATTTTAAACTTTTCTGTAAAAATTGCAGACATTACTGATCCTGTAAGATCACATGAGACTTCGTTAAACTGGAAATTGGTTTTAAATTGTTCATCAGGATATACTGGTATCAATATGGGACAGTGTATGACACAAACCCACTTCAGACACTTAGTAAATGAAACTTTCATGCAAATTGGTTTTAGAATTTCCATCCCTGTTTTCATGGCCTTGCCTCTCCCTGTTTCTCTTAGTCCTTCAGCTCTGAGATCTCTTGCCTCCTCTAATCCTTGCCTCATGACCATCCCGAGATTTAATCATTCACCACCGATGGCTGTGTCTTCAGCTGCTTGGGTCCCAACCTCTGGAGTTCTCTGCCTGCATACCTCACTTCCCTCATGCGGCCATCCTTAAAAACCAAACTATGGGATTGTTTTCCTGGTATGCCCTCCCAAAGACACTCTTCACTGGGAAAAGTTGCTGGAATGTAGAGGTATCGGTGTCAATTAATCCTTCCCTTTCAGGAACTGAAATGGTTCATGACATTAGAGTGGCAAGGTGGTACTGTCATTGAACTAGTAATCCATGGGCTCCAGGAAGATGGGATCAAATTTCAACACAGTAGCTGGCGTTCCCTGCGCATTTACAGCTGAGAAGGTAGCGCCAAGCTGATACAGTTGTTTGAACATTTCAAATTCACATGCAAAATGATTGAGTCCTTAAGAGCCCTCACTTTCACACCCATCTGAGTGTGGCTCAGATCTCGAAGTTCTGTACAACACTGAGTATCTCCTATTCTTCAACAATATAATTAATTTCCTTCCATTTCTGTCTTTCAGTCTTCCACAGTATGTGGATAAACGAGTCGCGTACTTTAATAGACAGTTCCAGCTTTTTCCTGATTCGATCTTGTCCCTTGTTGAGCTGTTTCCAGACACCTGGACTTATTAGGATAAGTAGGCTGCTGAGAAAGTAAGCTCAGTCATTGCAGAGAGCTCCTTGATGCACAAAAGCCAATTATTCACTCTACTCTCCCACTTGACTTCCACTTGAAGTAAATAATAATTCAAAATAAAGAATGATAGTCATATTCAAAGATAAAGTTGCCATAGCCTTACTGGATCATGGGACTGCTCTCTCACTGCGGGGAGAGAGAGAGAGAGACACACACACACGACTGGTGGTGATTTAACGCGAGGGTCACCGCGCCTCAGGCGAGGAGAGAGGCTGAGAAGGAGAGTCCTTCATGTTGACTTCAGCTGGGAATTGAACTCATGCTCCATTAGAATGGTGCTGGAAAAGCACAGCTGATCAGGCTGGGAAACCAGCCATCCAGCCAACTGAGCTAACTAAATGGCCCACCCTGTCCCGTCCACACCATTATTGCTCACTGCTTCAATTGGAATTGAATTACATGAGTCGATTGACTCCATGCCTTCTCAAAATAATTCCAACATTTTTGTTCAATTCATGCGTGAGATTTGGGCGTTGCTGTCTGGGCCAGTATTTAATGTCCATTCCTAGTTACCCGGAGGGTGGTTAAGAATCAACCACATTGCTTGGGGTCTGGAGTCACATGTCATTGAACTAGCAATCCATGAGCTTCAGGAATATGGATTCAAAATTCAACACAATAGCTGGTGTTCCCTGCGCAGTTACAGCTGAGAAGGTAGCGCCAAGCTGATACAGTTGTTCATACATTTTGACCAGACCAGGTAAGGGTGGCAGTTTCCGTCCCTAAAGGACATTAGTGAACCAGATGGGGTTTTATGATAATCAACAGAGGTCACATGGTTGCAATTAGACCAGCTTTTCACTCCAGTTAAACTAAGATTATAAGTGGGATATCTGGTCGGCATGGATGGGTTGGACCGAAGGGTCTGTTTCCATGCTGTACATCTCTATGACTCTATGATACTCCTTATTGATGACAATGATCATAATTTATTCAGTATAAGAAAGACTTAGCACGTTAATATTGGATCAGTAGTTTTTCTAAGCACATATGCACTCTCCACAGGACTATTCCAAAGGCTGCAGCCCACACTGAGCAGCAGACACAGTTATGGCCCCTGCCATAATGAGCTGGGAGTGCCGTACCTGCAGGGCATGGACGGCACTCCTGCTTGCAAGAGGCAAAGCTGCAGCTGGGAAAGTGAAGATATTTCTGTTGGAAATCTGCATGGCGCTGGTGAGGCTGACACGGTGCGGGAGTGGGGATCCACAGCCAGAACTGATCTGGCGATTGAGCTCTCCAGCTAGTTTTGAAAATCCTCCGCTCAAAAACTTCAATCCAGCAGAAGTGCCATTTAGAAACTCGTGCCTAGGTATCAGACGGAAATGGTGGGTGCAGCGATAGCCTGGTGAGAGATTTGGGACCACCGCCACCAATGTTCCTCTGCAGAAAGTACGTCCATGTTGAGCTTCAGCAGTCCAGTCTGGCAACAAAAGAGTTAAAGTTGATTTGCTCATTTAAAGAGGATTGCGACAAATATCCAGTCATGGAAGGTTCTCAGAGGAGAAACAGATGCTCAAACATCGGAAAAGACAACATGAACTCAACTGCTGCGGATTACAGTGGATCAGAAATAAAAAACTCTGGATTAATATCTCTGGAATTTGAAGGTGGGGGCGGGGAGAGACAGAGACAGAAGCAGTGATGGTTGACCTTGTGGTTAAACAGATGGTGCTTGTTGAGGTGGAAAATACAGTCAAGCAGCTCCAGCACTTTCCAATCCATGTTAATGCTTACCTCCTTTCTACGTATGAGTGACAGCACCAGAAAAGAAAATAACATGATTAATTTTCAACGTCGACTCCAATCCAAACTGACTAAGTGATGGAGCCAATAGTCCAGCGGTCTGGATGCCAGGAACTCCGTGCTACGGGAGGCAGCTGGCCGGAGACCTGCTCTGTCTGACACAGAGAGGATTTACACAGGGCTTTTGAAGCGTGTGTGAACCCAGTGTACAACACAAATGAGGCCTGCTCCCCACACCATGAACCTAGGAAGATTAGTGATCACTCACTGATAAAGCAACACTGCAGAGCAGGGGCACAGGTTAGTTGAGGTTTGTCTTGAAATTCACGCCCTTAGGCTTTCGTCCCTGTTCAACTACAATTTGTCCTCAATAGGCCAAGGGGTTGCTGTTCCTTATGGTCCCAACTGATGCTGCATCTTTCAACAGCAGGACAGCCTAAAGGGAGCTGGCTCCGTCTTACAGCATGGAAACCATGATGAGGAGATGCCAGTGTTGGACTGGGAGTGGACAAAGTTAAAAATCACACAACACCAGGTTATAGTCTAACTGGTTTTCGGAGCGCTGCCTCTTCGTCAGGTAGCCAGTTAGGCACACAATTATAGCACAAGATCACAGTGTCATGCAACTGATACAATATATTGAACAAACCTAGATTGCTGTTAAATCTTTCATCTTTCAGAATGGGTTGCAGGCTTTGATTTATTGGTATGTAAAACCCAGAACTTCTTTCAAGCCACATTCCCGAGATAACTTAAGGTTTTATAAAAAAAGGTGACATCACTGCTCAGACAATGCATTCAAGGTGTGCTATAAATTCTGTGTCTTATGATCCTGCCCCACTAGCCACCTGACAAAGGAGCAGCGCTCTGAAAGCTCGTGCTTCCAAATAAACCTGTCGGACTATAACTTGGTGTCGTGTGATTTTTAACTGACAACATAGAGGCAGGGCCAGTGTTCGATGTGTAATGCTTAGAACCTGCCAGAGACAGTGAAACAATGTCTCCACTCCGGCACCACTCCCCACCTCTTCCTCCGCGACATTGATGACTGCATTGGCGCCACCTCGTGCTCCCGCGAGGAGGTTGAGCAATTCATCAACTTCACCAACACATTCCACCCTGACCTTAAATTTACCTGGACCATCTCTGACACCTCCCTCCCCTTCCTGGACCTCTCCATCTCCATTAATGACGACCGACTTGACACCAACATTTTTTACAAACCCACCGACTCCCACAGCTACCTGGATTACACCTCTTCCCACCCTACCTCCTGCAAAAATGCCACCCCATATTCCCAATTCCTCCGCCTTCAC
>NC_057726.1:64135820-64195244 GCF_004010195.1 Chiloscyllium plagiosum | reverse complement strand
CCCTCCCCCACTCACCTATTGTACTCTGTGCTGCTTTCTCCCCATCCCCACCCTCCTCTCATTTATTTCTCCACCCTTCAGGCTCTCTGCCTGTATTCCTGATGAAGGGCTTTTGCCCGAAACGTCGATTTTACTGCTCCCTGGATGCTGCCTGAACTGCTGTGCTCTTCCAGCACCACTAATCCAGAATCTGGTTTCCAGCATCTGCAGTCATTGTTTTTACCTAGTTGTCACCATTACTCAGTAGAAGGTGGGACTGACAGAAGGAGTTGTGAGTGAAAGTATGCAGAGAGGGAACTGGGTTTCATTTTGATTTTTGGCCTGGGTTTCCCACTGCCCAGGCAGGTCTGCAGACTCAAGAGATTTCCCACTTTGCTTTCCTGTGTCAGGAATTGTGCCTTGAATAACTGTGCCTTGGCATCTTCATTCTGAGAGCAGGACAGGCTCAAAATAATTCAGAGGTAGCTGTTGAGTGTTGAAACAGCCTGGTTAAATGTCCTGTGTCCTAGGACTTTATGCCAGTTGTTGTATTCAATATCAGGCTGCCCAGCCCTCATCCCTACCCACTCCCCTTGCTCCATCCGTGTCGAGGAATGGCTCAGGAACTCCAATGCCACCTCAAACTCTTCTGCTCACCCTCACTATTTCCTCACACCATCCATGCCAATGACTACCCAAACCCCATAGCCTCTACATCAAAATATGCCAATTTATCGATCCATTCAGCCCCCATTCACTCTCTACCATCCCTGCCCCCTCCCCCAAATTATCAAATAATCGTCAACAAGGTGCCAACTCATGTCAACACATGACCTCTTCAGCAACTCACCACCTTTGCCCCTTATAGCTCCAATGCCAATCTAATGGCAACTCATCTCAACGCAGGCCTCCCACTCATCATCCTTTATCTTTAACCCTCCATCCCAACTTATCCAGTACCCATCAGGGGCAGACCTCAAGAGCCTTGCTCAGGTGAACTGATTAAATCTACCATTCAATACATTCAAATTCCCTCAAGTACTTAATTCTCTTAAAAAAAAGGTATTCATAGACAATCCAAAATCAAAGATAGCTAATCCTGGATGCAAGTTTGCTCAGTTCATGAAAATGAACCTCCCAGCTCAGCGAGCAAACCTACATCCAGAACCTCAACCTGAGCTACAAATCTTCTCAAAACTCACCAATAGCTAATCCTACAATTGCTGCTTGGAGCCGTCAATCAAGCTGTCATAGCTCCTACTGTGACAATGAGGGAGATCTTTACAGTCCCCATCAGGAATTAACTTTGGAGGAGGGAAGGTTTTGGTTGGGCAACAAGAATAATAAAGAGCATAGGGACTGAGAGAGATTGCAAAGCTCTAAGGTTCAGATGGATCTGGACGGTCAAGTGAATGAATGGCAAAAAGTACAGGAACAGCAGATAATAAAGAAAGTTCAGAGAATATTTTCATTCACCATGAGGGAAGCCGAATACAAAAGTAGGGAGGCCAGGCTTATATCTCAGCGAGTCAGACAGCCATCTGGTCATACAGCATGGAAACCGACCCTTCGGTCCAACTCATCCACACTCACTGTAAACCCAAACTAAACTAGTCCCAACTGCCTGTGTTTGGCCTGTATCCCTCCGACCCTTTCCTATTCATGGACTTATCCAAATGTCTTCTAAATGTTCTAACTCTACCCCAGTCACCACCTCCTCCACAAGTGCATTCTGTGCGAAAAACCTGCCCCTCATGTCTTCTAGCATTTAGAACAGTAAGAGGCAATTTGATTAAAATATAAAAGGTCTTAATGATTCATCACAGAGCAGATGTCAAAAGGATGATTTCTCTTCAAGGGGGATCTCAAGACAGGGATCACCATTTAAAAATTAAGGGTCAGCTGCATAAAACAAGATTTGGTTAAGTATTTTCTCTCAGAAGGTCTTGAGTCTGTCTGTGTGGAGTTTGCACATTCTCCCCGTGTCTGCGTGGGTTTCCTCCGGGTGCTCCAGTTTCCTCCCACAGTCTAAAGATGTGCAGGTTAGCTAAATTGGCCATGCTAAATTACCCATAAAGTTCAAGGATGTGTAGGTGAGGTGCATTAGTCAGGGAGAAATGTAGAGTAATAGAGTAGGGAAATGGGTCTTGTTGCGTCACTCTTCAGTGGGTTGACCTGGACTTGTTGGGCTGAAGGGCCTGTTTCCACACTGGAGGGATTCTATGACTCTATGAACTCTCTTCCTGAACAGGTGGAGGTCTTTGAATATTTTTAAAGCACCGGTTGATAAATTCTTACCGAGCAAGAAGTTGAATGACTATTGGAGGTTACAATCAGTTCAGCTATGTTCTCCTCGAATGAAAAAAACAGGCTCAAGGGATATAATGCCCAGATTAGTGCACTGTTTGCCCCACTGCCCCTGAGCTTCCCCTGTAATATGGCCGGAGGGTAAGGCATCTAAAGGCTGCCTAAAGCTACATTCCATTTCTACTGCCATAATACAATCGGCAAGGGTTGATGGGAGGCAGAGGCCATAAGATGGAGGAGCACAAGTTCAGCCCATTGAGTCTGCTCTGCTATTCAATGAGATCATGTCTGATCTGATCATCCTCAACACCTGCCTTTTGCTGGTAACCCCTGTTTCCCTTTCTGATTAAATATCAGTCTGCCTCAGCCTTAGATCTATTTAATGACCAAGTCTCACCCTCAGTGACAAGAACGTCACAGATTCTCCAAACCACTGTGAGAAGAAATTCCTCCCCATATCTTTGCGACCCCTTATTCTGAGATTATACCCTCTGGCCCTAGATTCTCCCACGAGTCCCTTACGAATCTGGCGTGTTTCAATAAGACCTCCTCTCATTCTCCTAAACTCCAACGAGTACAGGCCCAACCTACTCAACCTCTCCTCATTAGACAGTCCCTCCAACTCAGAAATAAAACAAACCAACTGCAGCCACTGAAGATCTGAAAGAAACATCGAAATTTCTGGAGAAACTCAGTAGGTCTGGCAGCAGACAGAAAAGAGTGGTAATGTTTCAAATCTAGAGACCCTTGATGAGAACTCATTCCAAAGAGGGGTCACTGGACTTGAACTGTTAACTCTGTTATTTCTCCACAGATACTGCCAGACCTGTTGAGTTTCTCCATACCCAGGATTAACCTAGTGAACCTTCTGTGGACTGCCTCACTGCCAGTGTATCTTTCCTTAGATAAGCGGTCCTGAAAACTGCTCACAGTATTCCAGCTGTGATCTGACTGGTACCTTGTACAATGTTAGCAGAACCTCCTTATTTTTCCACTCTAGTTAATTAGCTAGCCTGCTTTTATATCCATCAGATGAAAAGGCTGGAAGATAGGGTGCTGATCCCTTTTGAGGGAAGGGTTCTATTCAGTGGAACCATCTACATCTGCTTGTAGTCTCAGCATTGGCCAATCAAATTGGCAAGTAGCCTTCAAGGGCAGAGCATCCTGTCTCTAAAGGATGGAAGGCCCCTTCATACTTTGTTAAAGTGAGCCCCAGTGTATTATGGTGGCAGCTAAGCTTTCTGTGAAAATACAACCTTCCACCCGGTAAATTCCAGCCCAATTTCAGAGTATGGAAGCAGTCATGCAATAAAAATACCACAACTATAGGCCTCAGGGTTATGTCAACCAACAATTCATGAAACTGAAAGTACTGCTTTTTTTTATTCTAAAATTTTAAAAGGTACAGGACACAAATAACCTGCTTGACATTTCCACAGATCTAATATATGTTCTCCCTGTGTCTGTGTGG
The DNA here is from genome assembly GCF_004010195.1 of Chiloscyllium plagiosum. Taxonomy (NCBI): domain Eukaryota; kingdom Metazoa; phylum Chordata; class Chondrichthyes; order Orectolobiformes; family Hemiscylliidae; genus Chiloscyllium; species Chiloscyllium plagiosum. The sequence goes on along the minus strand of NC_057726.1, from coordinate 64,191,487 downwards.
GTTCCTCTGGGTGTTCCAGTTTCCTCCCACAGACCAAAGGTGTGCAGGTTAGGTGAATTGGCCATGGGAAATTGCCCATAGTGTTAGGTGCTTGGGGGAGAATAAAGCAGAACATCTTAGGATCTCATGGAGTGTAGACCCACGTCCACAGATATCTTCCTAGCCTTAGTGACAATGCTTATCTAACTATGATGTGGAGGGGCCAGTGTTGAACTGGGGTGGACAAAGTTAAAATTCATACAACACCAGGTTATAGTCCAACAGGTTTATTTGGAAGCACTAGCTTTCGGAGTGCTCCGAAACCACCTGATGAAGGAGCAGTGCTCCGAAAGCTAGTGCTTCCAAATAAACCTGTGGGACTATAACCTGGTGTTGTGTGATTTTTAACTTTATCTAACTCTTGTAACTTATACCTTATTGTTACCATGGAATAGTCTTTATCTTACAGTCAGTTCTGCTATAACACAGTAGTTCTGTTATTGTGTTATAAGAAAATCACAGTATAGCAGCACCATTTAAATTAAAGGGGGTGGAATTGCATTATAACCAATACATTCGTCAAAACTTCATGCCTTAGAAATAGGGTCCCCAATTTATCAATCCTGCTATTGCAAATTTGTGTTAACAAAACATGTGTCATAGCAGAACAACTTCCATTTAAGACAACAGTTACTTCTTGTTTCGACCCATTAGTGGCTGTTCCTGTACAATTATAAACTAAATAGGTCCTTCAACCCAATCAAGGAACGAGGAGTGAGGCAGCAGTCGTGCACTCAAATGCACCATAAAATAAACCCCTCACTCCGTTCCACGCATCAGGAACAACTAAGGCCAGTCAGCCCGACAAAGTCCTCCTCATGAACATCGGGGGAGTTGTGTTACAATTAGGAGGGGCCCCCCACAGATTAGTGCAGTAACACACTCACATAATAGACATACTCACTGAATCCTACCTAACACCAATGCCTCTAATGTGGAGGTGCCGGCGTTGGACTGGTGTGGACAAAAGTTAAAGATCACACAGCACCAGGCTATAGTCCAACAGGTTGACTTGGAAGTACGAGTTTTCGGAGCACTGCACCTTCTTCAGGTAGGTAGTGGAGCACCACCATCCTTGGATAAGCCCTGTCCTACCAGCAAGACTGAACAACCAGAGAGGTTAACACAGTGGTAAACTGTTGGGAGCGAGTTTCACTGGAGTCCTTAATATTGACGTTTGATGACATTAAAGCTGAAAATGTGTTGCTGGAAAAGCGCAGCAGGTCAGGCAGCATCCAAGGAACAGGAGAATCGACGTTTCGGGCATAAGCCCTTACGCCCGAAACGTCGATTCTCCTGTTCCCTGGATGCTGCCTGACCTGCTGCGCTTTTCCAGCAACACATTTTCAGCTCTGATCTCCAGCATCTGCAGCCCTCACTTTCTCCTCGTTTGATGACATTAACTCAAACATTGATGAGGAAGCCACTATCACTAAGTAAAAATCCAGGAATTCCCTCCTTAATACCACTGAGCGTTCACAAGGGCCTTTAATGTTAACTATGACCTTCTTTATTTTTCAACTCATACAATGACGGTCTGCAACACTTAAGGTTTCAATTTTGTTTCTCTCTTTTACTATATTGTACTTGAGTTTTTTTTTTGTAGCTGGGTACCTTTGTAACTGAGATGGTGAGGTGTGTGGCAATATTGTCCACTTTACACTTCTGTACTTGAGTACATGTAACAATTACATCTAAATCTAAATTCCACAATGATTGCACCAGTTTAAGAAGGCAGTTCAGCACCAAGTTGACAGTAATAATAAATGGGCAATAATACTTAATATTTTGTTAATATATGCAGGCTGCTTTGAGGTATGTTACAATCAGTGAAAAGATCTCTAGCTCAAAAGCTAGAAAACTACAACCTCCTGCTTGGTAAACTTTGATATTTCTAAGCAAAAAAATCAGGAGATACGCAGGCAATCTTGTTTGGATTTGTTCACTGCCTTCAGGCTTGTACGGCAATTGAGGCACAAACAATGCACACTCTATACGTAAATTCTCTTCATAGTCAAAAGAGCACACAGAGAGAGAGTTAACAGAAGTTAAAGATGGCATCAGATCAAAGGAGGAGCGTAATAAAGTTGCCAAAAAGTAATAAGGCTAAGGATTGGGAGAATTTTAGAATTCAGCAAAGGAGAAATCAAGAAATTGATAAGGGAAGAGAGAATAGAGTATGAATGCAAAATAGCAAGAAACATCAAAGTGGATTATGAAAGCTTCTGTCAATAGGAAAAGGTTAGCAAAGACAAACATGGGCCCATTAAAGACAAGTTTATAACAAGGTACAGTAAAATGGCAGCAGAGCTAAACATATGCTTTTAGCTTGCCTTCACAGAGGAACACACAAGACTTTTCCCTGAAATAATTAGAGGCCAAAGGTCTAGTGAGAGTGCAGAACTCTTAAGAAATTATCAAAAAAAAAGTAGCATTAGAGAAACGAACAGAACTGAACATTTAGAAATCTCCAGCACCCAAATCACCTTTACCCTAGAGATTGTCTTAGATGTTTTTGGTGATTATCTTTCAATATTCTATTAATTCTGCAAAGGTACTAGTTGATTGTAAGGTTCTAAATGTAGCTCAACTTTTATTGAAAGGAGAGAGACAGAAAACAGGAAACTGCAGACGAGCTAGCCTGATGTCAGTACAAGAGAAAATATGAGAATCTGTTGTAAAGGATGTAACTGCCTGATTTTCAGAAAATAATTGGCAGGTTGGGCAAAGTCAACATGGGTTTATAAAGGGGAAAACATGTTTGACAAAGGAGGATTTAACCAGTGAGATGCCTCAGCATTCGGTTATACAGCATGGAAACAGACCCTTGGGTCCAACCAAGGGGTGGCACAGTGGCTCAGTGGTTAGCACTGCTGCCTCACAGCACCAGGTTCAAATCCAGCCTCGGGTGACTGTTTGTGTGGCGATTGCACATTCTCCCTGTGTCTGTGTGGGTTTCCTCCTACAATCCAAAGATGTGCAGGTCAGGTGAATTGGCCATGCTAAATTGTACTATAGTGTTAAATTCATCAGTCAGAGGGAGATGGTTCTGGGTGGGTTGCTCTTCGGAGGGTCGCTGTGGACTTGTTGGGTTGAAGGGTCTGTTTCCACACTGTAGGGAATCGAGTCTAAACTAGTCCATGCCAACCATAATCCCAAACTAAACGAGTCCCAACTGCCTGCGCTTGGTCCATATCCCTCCAAAGATGTCTTATTTATGTACTTATCCAAATGTCTTTTGAATGTTGGAACTGTACCTACATCCACCACTTCCTCTGCAAATCCATTTCACTCACAAATGACTTTCTGACCTCAGGCCGCAACTATTTACAAGCGATATCAATGACTTGGACACAGAGGTGGAAGGTACGATAGCTAGATTTGCAGATGCCACTAAAATAAATAGGAAAGTAAATTGCAATGAAAAGATAAGAAATTTACAAATGGATATGGACAGGTTAGGTGACTGGGTCAAAATGCGAGAAATGACATTTGACGTGGATAAGTGTGAGGTTATCTATTTTGATCAGAGGAACAGAAAGGCAACTTATTATCTAAATGGAGAGAAACTCCAATGTGCTTTGCTGCAGAGGGATCTGGATGCTCTAATGTGTGAATCGCAGAAAAATACTATGCGGGTGCAGCAGGTAATAAAGAAGGCAAATGGAATTTTGGTATTTATTGCTAAAGGAATAGAATAAAGAAGTAGGGTAGTGTTGCTGAAACTGTATTAGGCATTAGCGAGACCACATCTGCAGTACTGCCTCCAATTTTGGTCCCATTACTTGAGGACGGATATAGCTGCACTGAAGACAGTTCAGAGGAGGTTCACCAGATAGATTCCAGAGATGAGGGGTTTATCTGATGAAGAAAGAATGAGTAGTTTAGGCCAATACTCTTTGGGGTTTAGAAGCACGAGAGGAAATCTAATCGAGGTATATAAGATGCTAAAGGGAACTTTCAAAAAAGACGCAGAGACGAAGTATCCTCATGTGGAGAAAGCTAGCATAACATGTCAATATTTTAATATAAGGGGGAGCAGATTTAAAACAGAGAGGAGTTGGAATTATTTCTCTCAAGGGGTCGTGAATCTGTGGAAATTCAGTATCCCAGAATGCAGTGGATGCTGGGACACTGAGTAAATTTGAGGGGGAGATAGAGGCAGATTTTTAATTAGTAACGGGTTGATGGATTACGGACAGTGGGCAGGAAGGTGGAGTTGGGGCTGAGATGAGATCAGACATGATCGTATCAGTTGGCTGGGCAATACACAATTCTTGATGGGGGTGGATTAAGGAGATGCAAAAGGATGATTCCCTTCAGTGAGGGTCTGCAAGGAGGGGGGGGGGGCACGGTTTCAGAATAAAACCAAAGGCACGGAGAACAGAGAAGATGAAGAGGAACCTAAACAAAGACTGCTGGAAAATCTCAGCAGAGAGAAATCAGGGTTAACGTTTTGGGTCCAGTGACCCTTGTTCGCAACTGATGGAACCAAGCGAGTTGGTAATGTAGGGGTTTAAATTCCCCAAAAACAAAAACAACTTGGGACGCTGACACCATTTTGCCCTCTGGGGAAGTTTTACCAGGGTAGGATCGCAGGGGTGCGGCTGTTGGGTCAATCATTAAAAGATTCAAGTGGGGCAGTGAGACGCAGCCAGGGAAAATGGCTTCCTGACCTGTCAGTAAATCAGCATGGTCACTGCGGTGAGGGAGAGTTGGGGAGGGCTCCTTCAGTGAAACGGACAGACAGGTAAGGCTTTGACCGGTGAAACCGAAGAGCACTAGCCCTGACCAGGTGAGAGGCTGCTCTTCAGAGCAATCCTCTCCAAGGTTTCTTGTCACTGCTTCTTGGCTTCTTGAAAGACACTTCACCTGTCTCCCACTTCAGTTGGATTTTTACTCTGCTTCCAGTTTCACCATAGCAGTAGCTCAGCCTACCACCATTGACGGAGGGCAGGAATACCACTGCCAACAGTCTCGTCACAGTGTGGAAACAGGCCATTCAGCCCAACGGATCCACACTGAACAGCATCCCACCCAGACCAATCCCCCTAGCCCTCTAACCCTGCATTTCCCATGGCTGACCCACCTAGACTGTACGTCCCTGAACACCACGGGGAATTCAGTGCCTTCTCTTCAACCACTTGATTGGTCAAGAGCTATTCAGGTGTCATTACACGTGCCTGTAACTGGATGGTCAGTCCACTAGCCCCAAATCACCGCTCCTCCGAGTCCCCGCACTTACCTAGAGCTGGGGGTTCTCAAGTAGACAAGACAGGGAGATGTGAATTGGCTTGTGTGGAAAGGGGAAAGGGACACCATTTGCGGCAGGTGACTGGAGAAAAGGAGTTGATGGAATTCAGCGAATTTTGGCTATTCTGCTGGTGACGAGCAGGAGTCCTTTCAGAGACAGTAAGGGCTAGAGCTGCAAGGTGTGTTGGCCCGAGGTCAATGGTGCAGGGGAGTGCTGAGAAATTCAGTGTTGAACTTTGCACCTGACAGGGTTCTGAGCAGCTGTACAACCCACCTGATCCCCAAATGGTCCTGGCATTTGATTGAAGCTGAGAAAAGCTACCTTTATATCCCCAAGAATGGGTGAAACATGTCATCACTTTAAAACTACACATAGTTAGAAGTGAAATGCTACTAGTCAAAGGATAAGCAAAAATCTAACATTCCGATGAAGCCCATACTTCCATTTTTCTTGTGCTTTCTGAATGAACATCAAAGGAATGATAATTGAAGACAATCACACCTCCTAATTAACAGCAGCCCAGTACTGCTCATTCATTCCCTGCCCTCAGGCACCGAGGACAATTTAGCAAGGCACAGTTTTATGGATCCTAACAAAGGAAAATTGCTTCTGATAAAGTGGAAGAGTTTGCGCAAGGAAAATTATTTATCATTAGTTGTTCATGACAGATGCAGCGTAAGAAAATAAAAGAGGTTGCCAATGCCAAATGCAGTTTGAAGTGAATCTGAAGTTCTGTTAAGCTCACCACAATGGAACCTCTGAGCTTGTTGTAATCCAATAGTAAAAAGTTAGCAGCATTGGTTACAAAGCACTCTCAGTGCAGTAACGAGAGACTGCCACCAGCAAAGAATGTGACGCACAATCATCGCGTCTTCGAGCAAATTAATTGTTTCACAACATTGAACTCAGTTACATTCCACAATTCAGGGTCAATTGGCTTGGAGCAGTCAGTGTGGTTACACCTCAGTCTGCGATCACTTCCGTTCCCGAGTGACAGAAAATTAAAAAGTGAGCCATAAGGCAGTGAAGAGATCCAGAGACTGAGAAGGATGGCTTCCCACCAAACAAAAACCACAGAGGAAGCCAAAACCTAGCTCAGCTTAACCTAGTTGCCAAGACTGCGCGAGGCAGATCAATCTGTCGGAAATTGTCCTTACCTACAACTTCAGCAAACAAAGCCTGCCAGAGCTCTTTTTGCTCTTTGAGCTGAATTTCCTTCTCTTGGTGAAAGTTTCTGACAAGCGTTTTCCTTCCTTGTGAATTTATTTTTTCTTAAAACATTCAAAGTTGTGGAACTGAAGTTCATTTGTTACACAGCTTCAAACGCTGAACAGATGGCTGACCTCTCAATCAAAGGAAAGGGGAAATCATCGGGTCCAACTAATATGGGAAAATTTGAATCTTAATATCATTTAATGCAGTAGAGCATTTTATTCAATGGATAAAGCAAACACTTTAGTGTTGATCAAATTAAAGCTTACTTCCTTTGTGTAAAAAAACACTATGATCAATCACTCTATTAAGTACATGCTTATTTTATCAAACACTATGATATTAAGATGCGAAATTATTTAGCTGCAAAAGGCTACCCAACTCTACCCAACTGGGGTATCACCATCATTTACCACTCCTGTAAGATGGGGTGAACAGGCCATGAAAATAGAAAGTGTTCAAAAATACCCATGCGCACAATGGAAGCAGCAAGGTTCAGCAATTGCTCCAATGCCAGCTCACAACCCATACCCTTATCCTGCGTCCTTAAAGACCTCATGCAAATGGAATGGGGCAAGAAGCCAAGAACCAAGTTGCACCCCTTCTTTCAAAACCCAGTCCCCATTCTGATCGAGAGAGAGGAGTGAAATCTGGGACCCCAACTGTTAACCGTTTAAAAGACTTACCTCAGGCGCTGGGGCCTCCATTTGCCATGAGGTGCGAGGGAGGAGAGAAGGAATTCTAGGAAGTTTTTAAGTGGGTGAGTTCTACACGAAGGACGGGTTGCACCTGAACTGGAGGGGCACAAATGTCCTGTCTGGGAGATTTGCTCATGTGATTTGGGAGGGTTTAAACTAGTTTGGCAGGGGGTTGGGAATCAGAGCCACATGTCTGAGAGGGGGCCAGTTGCAGATGGGACAGTGACAGGATATATTGAATCTATCAGGAAGGTTTCTCACACGATGAAACAAAGAGATCGGTTAAAGTGTGTCTGCTTTAATGGAAGGAGTGTCCGAAATAAGAGTGACAAACTTAGAGCATGGATCAGTACTTGGGTCAGATATTGTGACCATAATGGAGACGTGTATTTCACAGGGGCAGGAATGGATGCTAGATGTTCCAGGGTCGAGAACGTTTAGAAAGAACAGGGAGGGTGGGAAAAGAGAAGGGGGTCTAGCATTGCTAATCAGGGAGTGCATCACAGGTACAGAAATGAAGGTTGTTGAGGAAGGTTTGTCTACTGAGTCAGTATGGGTGGAAATTAGGAACAGCAAGGGATCAGCCACTGCATTGGGGGTTCTCTACAGACCCCCTAATAGCAGTAGAGAGATGGAAGATCTCATAGGCGGGCAGATTGTGGAAAAATGCAAAAATAGCAGGGTTGTTATTATGGGTAATTTCAAATTTCTCAATATTGACTGGAACCTCCAAAGTGCAGATGGTTTGGATGGAGCCGTTTTTGTCAGGTGTGTTCAGGAGGGTTTCCTTACTCAGTATGTAGACAGATCGACGAGGGGAGTGGCCATGTTGGATTTGGTGCTCAGCAACGAGCCAGGACAGATGTCAGATCTCACGGTGGGAGAGCACTTTGGTGAAAGTGATCACAACTGCCTCACATTTAGCATAGCCCAGAAATAAGAGTGACAAACTTAGAGCATGGATCAGTACTTGGGTCAGATGTTGTGACCATAATGGAGACGTGGATTTCACAGGGGCAGGAATGGTTGCTAGATGTTCCAGGGTCGAGAATGTTTAGAAAGAACAGGGAGGGTGGAAAAAGAGGAGGGGGTGTAGCATTGCTAATCAGAGAGTGCATCACAGCTACAGAAACAAAGGTTGGTGAGGAAGGTTTGTCTACTGAGTCAGTGTGGGTGGAAGTTAGGAACAGCAAGGGATCAGCCACCGCATTGGGGGTTCTCTACAGACCCCCTAATAGCAGTAGAGAGATTGAAGATCTCATAGGCAGATTCTGGAAGAATGCAAAAGTAGCAGGGTTGTTGTTATGGGTGATTTCAACTTTGCCAATATTGACTGGAACCTCCTTAGTGCAGATAGTTTGGATGGAGCCGTTTTTGTCAGGTGTGTTCAGGAGGGTTTCCTTACTCAGTATGTAGACAGATCGACGAGGGGAGTGGCCATGTTGGATTTGGTGCTCAGCAACGAGCCAGGACAGATGTCAGATCTCACGGTGGGAGAGCACTTTGGTGAAAGTGATCACAACTGCCTCACATTTAGCATAGCCTTGGACAGTGAAAGGAACAGTTACCGAGGGAAGATATTTAATTGGGGAAAAGGAAATGATGATGATATCAGACAGGAGTTGGGAAGTACAGCCTGGGAGCAATTGTTCCACAGAAAGGGCACAGCAGACATGTGGAGACTATTTAAGGAGCAGTTGTTGCGAGTTATGCACAAATTTGTTCCTCTGAGACAGGTAAGAAAGGGTAAGATTTAGGAACCTTGGACGACGAGAACAGAGGAACTTCTTGTCAAAAGGAAGAAGGCAGCTTACGTAAAGTGGAGGAAGCAAGGATCTAGCACAGCTTTAGAGGATTACAGGCTTGCTAGAAAGAAGCTCAGAAATGGACTGAGGAGAGCCACGGAAAAGGCTTGGCAGGAAGGATTAGGGAGAACCCAAAGGCATTTTACTTATACACGAGGAATAAGAGAATGATCAGGGAGAAGGTAGGGCCGGTCAGGGACAGCGGAAGGAACTTGTGCGTGGAGTCTGAGCAGATAGGGGAAGCTCTAAATGAGTTTTTTGCTTCGGTTTTCACCACGGAAAGGGAATTTGTTGTAAATGAAAACTTAGAGGAGCTTTGATACAGGCTTGACCAGATCAAGATTGATGAAGTTGATGTGCTGGAAATTTTGGAAAACATTAAGATCGATAAGTCCCCAGGACCAGACCAGAATTATCCTTTGCTGCTCCAGGAAGCGAGAAAGGAGGTTGCTAAGCCGCTGTCGAGGATATTTCTCTCCTCCTCCTCCACAGGAGTCATACCGGAGGATTGGAAGGAGGTGAATGTTGTTCCTCTTTTCAAGAAGGGAATAGGGAAATCCCTGGCAATTACAGACCAGTCAGTCTTGTGTCTGTGGTCAGCAAGATTTTGGAAAGAATTCTGAGGGATAGAACTTATGACTATTTGGCAAAGCATAGTGTGATTAAAGGCAGTCAGCATGGCTTTGTGAGGGGGAGGGCATGACTCACAAATCTTACTGAGTTCTTTGAGGAGGTGTCAAGACAGGTCGACGAAGGTCGAGCAGCAGATGTGGTGTATATGGATTTCAGCAAGACATTTGATAAGGTTCCCCATGGTAGGCTCATTCATAAAGTCAGGAAGTATGGGATACAGGGAGACTTGGCTATCTGGATTCAGAATTGGCTGGCTGACAGAAGGCAGAGAGTGGTTGTAGATGTAAAGTATTCTGCCTGGAGGTCAGTGTTGAGTGGGGTCCCGCAGGGCTCTGTTCTAAGATCTCTGCTGTTTGTAGTTTTTATAAATGACTTGGATGAGGAGGTTGAAGGGTGGGTTAGTAAATTTGCAGATGACAGTACATAGGGCTACTACAAGCTGCAGCGTGACATAGACAGGATAAAGAGCTGGGCTGAGAAATGGCAGATGGAGTTCAACCTGGATAATTGCGAAGTGATGCATTTTGGAAGGTTGAACTCGAATGCTGAATATAGGATTAAAGACAGGATTCTTGACAGTGTGGAGGAACAGAGGGATCTGGGTGTGCAAGTACATAGATCCCACAAAGTTGCCACCCAAGTGGATAGGGTTGTTCATGAAGCATATGGTGCTTTGGCTTTCATTAACAGGGGGATAGAGTTTAAGAGCCGCGAGGTTTTGCTGCAGCTCTACAAGTCCCTGATGAGACCACACTTGGAATATTGTGTCCAGTTCTAGTCACCCTATTATAGGAAAGATACAGAGGCTTTGGAGAGGGTGCAAAGAAGGTTTACCAGGATGCTGCCTGGACTGGAGGGCTTGCCTTATGAAGAAAGGCTGAATAAGCTCAGACCATTCTCTCTGGAGAGAAGGAGGAAGAGAGGAGACCTGATCGAGTACAAAATAATGAGTGGAATAGATAGTGTCAATAGCCAGAGACTTTTCCCCAGGGCAGGATTGACTGGTATGAGAAGTCATAGTTTGAAGATATTAGGAGGAAGGTATAAAGGAGACATCAGAGGGGGGTTCTTTATGCAAAGAGTTGTGAATGCATGGAATGCGTTGCCAGTGGTGGTGGTGGAAGCAGAGTCATTGGGGACATTTAAGCGACTGCTGGACATGCATATGGACAGCAGTGAGTTGAGGGGTGCGTAGGTTGTTACTATATTTTACATTAGGATTAAATCTCGGCACAACATCGTGGGCCAAAGGGCCTGTTCTGTGCTGTACTTTTCTATGTTCTATGAATCGTGAGTCCCCATCCACATTGGATGGCATTGTTGACAAGTCATCCACAGGGGACTGACTGAATTCATTGTGTGTTAACCTTGGAAAGAAGTACAGCCTGGCGAAATGCCCCAATAAAGAGAAAGGTCTACATAGTCCCTCTTGTGTGCCACGTTTAGGACAGAGAGTCTGGGGAGGGAGGGTCTGGTACCATATTTTGCGTGGAACTTGTTAACCCATTACATTAGACTGCATGCTTATTATGATGATGTAATCATTGCCAGGCCGCAAAACAGGGAATTAGCCAAACATCCCAGGCCTCCTCAGGACCTGGGCATTTTTCTGTGGAGTGAGGAAAGAAGTTATTTGACTAGTTAGGAATACAGCCCCCAAGTGCAGGCAGAGAGAGAACCCGCTTGAAATTCTGTGTGGAATCATTTCCAATTGACCCTGTGAGAGCAGGGTTTGGCCAACAGATTAATAGTCAGCCTTGAGACTGGGGACTGACTAGAAATGGGCATTTTCATTCATTCCCAGCTGAGGACACAATTCCACTGAAACTAGCGACAACATGAGGGGAACCTGTCAGCTATTCCAGTGAGCCTGAGAGCTAGGGCTCATGGAGATACCAGCAATCCTCCACAGCAGATGGACAGGAATTGGCTTGGATTTGTACCTTGGCTCATGCCTCTAAATAAACAGCTCTAATGTATGCGGCAGAGAAACAAGATTGAGACCTTGCGATAAATATTAAGACATCTCCCCGTGTAACATTGGAACAATGCAACAGAATATATTATCCCCCTCATCAAAAGCACTAATGTCACAGAGCAGGACAAGCAGCATAGACGACAGAGAAGCCAGTATCACCAACTTTGATAGCCATAAATATCATGTGAATGTTTTAGATTTTCTGCACAAATGGCACTATGCTCCTTTTATGAAGTGTAAGATACACATATGACACAAACACAGTGTGCCCTTTTATCCTTTGCTGTCAGCAGCAGCACACAGACAAGTGGCTTGTGTCTCATACAACAGTGAGAGTAAGCAACGTTTTTTCACACATAGGAACCTCGTAGCGGGTTTAATAATTGGAACAATGCGCATTACCTCACTGCATTACTGTGTTGAATAGTTCAATCATGTAGCATCTTGCTGAATTTTCTTCGAGCTTGACGTTTGTTACCTGGATTTTAGAGATGCTTCATAACAAGCAGCTGTTGATTTGAAGGTGATTATTTGCAGGAATTAACCTTCCCCAACATGGGAAGGTTTGTTAATCTTTTCCGGTCACCACCATTTCAGGTTCTATTTCGTCCCTATCAAACTTGGTAGAACAGCCTAGTTCCACACTGAGCAAATTTCCCATCAGGCTTTTGAGGGGTACAACATGAGGAGCGCCAGTCTAACTGTTCTCTTGTTGTGCCCATCTGATTTCATAGGCCTGACCCGTAGTGAGCTGGGCACTGAGCATTAAACGGGCATAGACTTCAGGAAACTAATCACAACGAGGACCCAACGACAAGTGGCATACAGCACGGAAACACATCCTTCGGTCCAGCTTGTCCATACCAACCATAATCCCAAACTAAACTCATCCAAACCTCCTGCTCTTGGCCCGTATCCCTCCAAACCTTTCCTATTCACATACAGTCAGTTCTGCTATAACGCAAAAGTCCCTTTCTCTTGCAATCTCACATTATAAGAATATCGCACAACAGCAGCTCCATTCAAACTAATGGGGCTGGAGTTGCATTAAAGCCAATACAGGTAGGGAAAGTTCACGTTCTACAAATAACGAGCTAAATTCTTCAATTGCGTTAAGGCCAATTCACGTGTTTTAGCAGAATCGACTGCATTCATCTAAGTGTCTTTTAAATGTTATAACTGTGCCTGCATCCATCACTTCCTCAGGAAGTTCATTCCACAGGTGAACCACTCTCTGTGTAAAGATTTGCCTCTCCTGTCTTTTTAAAATCTCTTTCCTCTGTAAAAATATGCGCTTGAGTCTTGAAATCTCCCATCCTATAGGGAAAAGAAGTTCATTCCACAGGTGAACCACTCTCTGTGTAAAGATTTGCCTCTCATGACTTTTTAAAATCTCTTTCCTCTGTAAAAATATGCGCTTGAGTCTTGAAATCTCCCATCCTATAGGGAAAAAAACACCTACCATTAACCCTGTTTATACCCCTCATGAGGTTGTAAGTTTGCTTGCTGACCTGATCAGTTTGTTCTCAGATGTTTCGTCACCATGCTAGATAACATCATCAGTGAGCCTCTGGTGAAGTGTTGCTGTTCTGTCCTGCTTGCTGTTTATGTATCTTGGTCTGTTGTGGTGGGTAATATCATTTTCGGTTCTGTTTCTAAGAGGTTGGTAAATGGCGTCCAAGTCTATGTTTGTTAATGGAGTTCTGGTCGGAATGCCAGGCATCTAGGAATTCCCGCGTGTGTCTTTGTTCAGCCTGTCCCAGGATTGATGTATTGTCCCAGTCAAACTGGTATCCCTCAATGTCTGTGTGCATGGATACTAGTGATAGTTAGTCATGTCTTTTGGTGGCTAGTTGCTGCTCATGTCTCCTGGTGGCTAGTTTCCTGCCCGTCTGTCCAATGTAATGTTTGTTGCCGTCTTGCAGGGTATTTTGTATGTGACATTCGTTCTGCTGGCTGTGGGTACAGGGTCCTTTAAGTTCATCAGGAGCTCTTTCAGTATGGTGGTAGGTTTGTTGGCCACCATGACGCTCTAGGGGCTGAAGTAGTCTGGTCATCATCTGTCAAATGGCTCTGATGTATGGTAGGGTGGCTAGAGTCTCGAGGCGTGGTGTGTCTTCCTGTTTAGGCCTGTTGCGCAGGAATTGACGGACTGCGCTTATTGGGTAACTGTTGTTCCTGAATCCGTCATATAGGTGTTTCTCCTCGGCTTCCTGGGTACTGCAGTGTGTTGTGGCCCATTTAAATAAAGTCCTGATGCAGCTCGTTGTGAATGTTGGGATGGTTGCTCCTGTAGTTGAGTATCAGGTCAATGTGTGTGGTTTTCTTATAAACGCTGGTCTGCAGCTCTCCATTGGCCTTTCGTTCTACTGTGACATCTAGGAAGGGGAGTCAGGGCCTGTATTCCTGATGAAGGGCTTTTGCCCGAAACGTTGATTTTACTGCTCCTCGGATGCTGCCTGAACTGCTGTGTTTTTCCAGCATCACTCTACTCCATGAGGAGAAATTGAAAGACCCCAAGTGGAAGCGACACTCACTCACATCATGGATAAGTCCATCCAAAGGTCCATGAAAGATGGCCGAGTGTCTTTTCAAATCCCTCACTCTGTGACGTGGTTCACAGCTCATTCTCGCAATCACCTACTACTGACTCCAGATCCCCCAGAGTTCTTACCTTTTCTCCGACTCTTCCCTGATGTCAATCATCTCTTCAGTTCGTCATCCAACCGTGGCCCATTGCAACAATTCCCCTTTCCAGTCATCAGCAAATTAGGCCAAAGGGCCTATCTCCATGCTATAAACCTCTTCTGACTCCATAGCTTGGTTCACAGTGTATGTCTCTCAATGCTGGTAACCTCCAGCTCTCTCAATTTCAATTTCAGTGTGACACAGTTAAAAATCACACAACACCAGCTTATAATCCAACAGGTTTAATTGAAAGCACTAGCTTTCGGAGCGTCGCTCCTTCATCAGGGTGGTTGGAAGGAGTGGCGCTCCGAAAGCTCGCGCTTCCAATTAAACCTGTTGGACTATAACCTGGTGTTGTGTGATTTGTAACTTTGTCCACCCCAGTCCAACACCGGCATCTCCAAACTGTGACACAGAACAGCTTTCTGTGATATTTCCCCCATTCTACCCAAGAAACGTTACCGCTGACAGTATCACTCTGAATTCTTCTCATTTCTCAAGTGTTGAGAGTTGTGTCCAAATCCCCAAAGTGGATTTCCCGTATACTGCCCGTATTACAACAGCTGATTCTAGGAGTTTTAATTTTCCCTTCTATGTGAACGCTTTCTGCCCACCTAACAGGCTCTTTAAGACAACCACACCTGTCCTCGGACTGATGCAATATTCAGAAAGGCTCTTCCAGCACTTTTGAACTGCTCTGATAGGGACCCACACTCTCACTGTAAGCCTTCAACATCCTTCTGACTACCCTCTTGGCTTTATAGATTTTCTCTGTTATCTCTATGATCAATATGCCTAAAGGTGCTTTTGTACATCACACCATCACCCTTCATCCTTGCCTGGCTCAAAGCAAGCTCACTGCAGACTTCCCGTCTAAAAATCAATTCCGCCCAGAATCGCAAAGCTGCCGAACTCCTGACTCCTATCCGTCTTTCTGCTTCCTGCATCTTTGAATAAGTGAATTCAGTATTCTACTTATTGTTCACTTAATCTATCTGCATTTATCAGCCTTGGTGGTATTTGGACACCTGCATCTTTTAGAAAAGTCCTTCTGAATACAGTAATACTCGGGTCATTAACTGGACAGCAACTGGCCTTCCCTGGTGGCTGCTGCCAGCAATACACCTTTGTGGAGGCCCAGCATTATCCCTGGATCCCAGGCTAGAAACTTGATGGATTTCTGAGGTGGAGAAGGATGTAGAGTTTGGCAGGGTACCAGGCCCTGAGAGAGTCCATGAGGGATTTGTTTGCTGTATTTCCTACCCTATGAGTCGATTGATAGCAGCAGCAGCAGCTCCCAGATGAGGCAGCTTGAATCAGCATAATTACCCACTACAGGACCTCAATCAGCAGCCATTAGCATGTGATAGCCGTCCAACAGGCTTGCCCGCCCTGCATTTAATCAGAGTGCAGGTCAGAGGCTGCAATGAAGTCCCCATGATCCTACCTGGTTGAATACCATCCCTCACTCCTCCCACCTCCAAGATGGTGGCAGAGTGGCAGCACAGTGTGCAGGTTCCTACCCAGAGCCAATCGTCTACTTTTACTTGATCCTTTCTTCCTTATTTCTTCCTCTTTTTTTCCTTACTTTAATCGAATTACCTTCTGCGGAGAGATTGAGCCAGTGCAGGGGAGAATGACAGAGGGACAGGTCAAGCCCAATGCAGAGGAGACTGTGCCCAGTGCGGCGGCGATAGAGGTCCCCCAGATCTGCGGTCTTGTGGGTGCAGGGAGATCAAGCCCAGTGTGGTGGTGATAACGGTCCCCTGGATCTGCGGTGTGAGGGTGCAGGGAGATCGAGCCCAGCGCGGCGGTGATAAGGGTCCCCTGGATCTGTGGTGTGAGGGTATGGGGAGATCGAGCCCAGTGTGGCGGTGATAACAGTCTCCTGGATCTGTGGTGTGAGGGTATGGGGAGATCGAGCCCAGTGTGGCGGTGATAAGGGTCCCCTGGATCTGTGGTGTGAGGGTACGGGGAGATCAAGCCCAGTGTGGCGGTGATAAGGGTCCCCTGGATCTGCGGTGTGTGGGTACGCGGAGATCGAGACCAGTGCGGCGGTGATAATGGTCCCCTGGATCTGCGGTGTGTGGGTACGCGGAGATCGAGACCAGTGCGGCGGTGATAATGGTCCCCTGGATCTGCGGTGTGTGGGTACGCGGAGATCGAGACCAGTGCGGCGGTGATAATGGTCCCCTGGATCTGCGGTGTGTGGGTACGCGGAGATCGAGACCAGTGCGGCGGTGATAATGGTCCCCTGGATCTGCGGTGTGTGGGTACGCGGAGATCGAGACCAGTGCGGCGGTGATAATGGTCCCCTGGATCTGCGGTGTGTGGGTACGCGGAGATCGAGACCAGTGCGGCGGTGATAATGGTCCCCTGGATCTGCGGTGTGTGGGTACGCGGAGATCGAGACCAGTGCGGCGGTGATAATGGTCCCCTGGATCTGCGGTGTGTGGGTACGCGGAGATAGGAGATGGAACCCTAATGGAGACTGTGAGCCCAGCATGGCTAAGCATTTAAGAACTTCAATGCTGAACTTTGATCTTTATCTTTCTCCTTTATACTTAGAAGGACCTTAATGTTGGATTTTTAACTATATTTCCTTATTTTCCTACTTTATACCAATGATTTTGTACCTAAGATGGCATCATACTCCTGTATCCCTGTGCTTGGGTACACATGACAACAAAAGCTAATTCTAATTCCACTAAACTCACCATAGTAAAGGGCATTAAATTGTACCCCAAGTCCAAGGGGAGAGAGGAATATTGGGATCTTGCGAGGTCAGATATTCGAAACGTTAAAGGTAGTAAAAAGGGCATTTTTTTTTTAAACAACGAACAACTAACCCGATTTCACTTTGTGTTGGATAGATTTGAAAAGCAGGGGGATGTTATGTTCTTCATAATACAGAGCCTTGGTTCAACCTTGCAGCATTGTGACCAGTTCTGGGCTGCCTATGCACGAGAGTAAAAGACGTAAAGGCACTTAAGAAAGAATTAAAGAAAAGATTTGAGGAAGATACCTCAACTAAAAAGTTTATAGCAATCAGGAAGCACTGAGCGGGTTAAAGGCTCATTGTTTGAGGAAAGGAATCACCAGTTGTGACAAGGTAGAATTCTTTAAGAAATAGAGACAGCAAGTAGCTACAAATATAAGATCGTCACTAATAAGACCAATAAGGAATTTAAAAGCAATGTTTTTAGACACAGTGTATCGACCTCACTATCAGAAGGAGTAGAGAAAGTGGCATGAACACACACAGATTAAAGGGGCAGTTAGATAATACACTACTGAAAGCGGGAGATTGTTTACTCATGGGTAGCTGGGAGAACGTGTGCTGCATAAACACTAGATCTATTGAGGTGAGTGCATCTTTCTATGCTATGAATGCCACTCACCAATGCTCAGTAAAAGTCAGATCTAACAGAAGTGCAGACTCTGAAAATGATTCCCACTGACTGTTTAAACACAACAGTACAGATGGAATTGGAGAATACCACGTTTCATTCCACTTGGATAGGTAATTCATTTGTCGCAAGGCATCTTACTCACTTGAGGAACAACCATTGTGTGCAGGCACACAGACTATCTTGGATACCCAGCTCAGTCCTCATCAGTTCAGGACTGTTGCTCAACCCAATGAGTCAGACAGGATTAATTTCAAAGACTCAGTACGTCGTGGGCCAAAACCCACAAAGATTACAACAATTACGGGGGAATCGAAAACCCAGAAAGCCCCGGGGGACGATCAGAAAGAAGAGCGTCTGAGAAACTACAAGTGAAGGATTTTTGTTTTTCTGGCTTGATTTCAAATGTCAGCCTCACATCCATGACAACACTCATGGCTCTATGTCAGGTGATGGCTTTACTCACGGTGGCACAGTGGTTAGCACTGCTGCCTCACAGTGCCAGAGACCCGGGTTCAATTCCCACCTCAGGCGACTGACTATGTGGAGTTTGCACGTTCTCCCCGTGTCTGTGTGGGTTTCCTCCGGGTGCTCCGGTTTTCTCCCACAGTCCAAAGGTGTGCAGGTCAGGTGAATTGGCCATGCTAAATTGCCCGTAGTGTTAGGTAAAGGGGTAAATGTAGGGGAATGGGTGGGTTGCGCTTCGGCGGGGCGGTGTGGACTTGTTGGGCCGAAGGGCCTGTTTCCACACTGTATGTAATCTAATCTAATCTAAAGACTACTCCAGACGCTTGAGCACATGATTGAGGCTCACACGAGTGTCGTGCTGATGGTGTGCTACACAGTTAGAGACAGCGTTGCAGCTCCACTTTCCAATGAGCCAAGACCCTTACTGCACACTGGGATATGGACAGGAAACATCAGTGGCTCAGTGGGTAGCATCACTGCTTCGCAGCACCAGGGATAAACATATGGATGAACATAGAATAGTATAGGATAGATAGGCTTCAGATTGGTTTCAAAGGACCTGTACTGCGCTGTAATGTACTAATGTGATCGCCATTTATCTACATGGTGTGTTGATAATAAGGGAGATGAATAAGTGGTATTACAGAACTGGGGACCCAGGTTTGATTCCAGCCTCGGGTGACAGTCTGTGTGGAGTTTGCACATTCTCCCTGTGTCTGCGTTGGTGTCCAAAGATGTGCAGGTTAGGTGGATTGGCCGTGCTAAATTGTCCATAGTGTGCCGGGATGCGTGGGCTAGCTATGGGAATAGGGTCGGATGCTCTTCGGAGGGTCAGTGCAGACTTGATGGGCTGCATGGCCTCTCCCTGCTATATAGGGATTCTATGAAACCTGTGGGCTTTAATTTTGGTTCTGCTCTATTGGAGGGCTCGGCTCACTTGTGTAAAATGACTCACGGCTGGTGTTAACTTTGCTCCCTTGTAGTACTAAGTTCAGAATGTCCTGTGCATATTATCAATATTATCAATACGCACTGTTCAAAGAGAAGTGTATCAAGTCAAGAGAACCTCGGAACTCTTTGGAACACAGAGTATTCGGAAATGTACAGACGATGTGGCTCACTTGTTGGATCTGCATCCCAAGTCGATTCGTGCATCTCACTGTCAAGTAGCTGGAGTTGTCTTCATTACCAGTTCCTTTGGAGAAGCAGGGAGCCACACTCCAATGACAGACCTACTCAAACCGAACTCTCTCAGGCCGATTTTACAACGGGTCACCCTTATACATTGGGAACCTAAGCAACGTCTGCCCTTTGTTTAAAAAAGGCCCCCCTAATGTTCCTATTGGCTTTCAGGCTGGTGTCAGAGACACCCAACGCTTTCCCAGATGCAATATTTCAGTCAGTGAAGGGGCTTTACTTGCTGTCACAAATCCGCCTATGTAAACTGGACACTTACGGTGCTAAACTGGGCTGAACTCGGGGAAAGATGGATAAAGGAAACGGACAGTTCAAAAAACTGCACTGTATCTGCTGGTCAGATCTGGCCAAAGGCTGACGCAGCCACTCAGAGCTCCAACATGTACTGCTCCCAGTTCCAGGCACACAATGTGCATTACAGAAACTGACCACCAGCTACAGGGAGAAGTGCATTAATACATGATTAAAAATCACACAACACCAGGTTATAGTCCAACAGGTTTAATTGGAAGCACACTAGCTTTCGGAGCGTCGTTCCTTCATCGGGTGATTGTGGAGGGCTCAATCCTAACAGAATTTATAGCAAAAATTTGCAGTGTGATGTAACTGAAATTATACATTGAAAAATTGATTGTCTGTTAAGCCTTTCATCTGTTAGAGTTCCGTGATAGTTTCACTTCTTTCATGTGTAACAGACAATCAATTTTTCAATGTATAATTTCAGTTACATCACACTGTAAATTTTTGCTATAAATTCTGTGTGTTAGGATTGAGCCCTCCACTATCACCTGATGACGGAGCGACGCTCCGAAAGCTAGCGTGCTTCCAATTAAACCCGTTGGACTACAACCTGATGTTGTGTGATTTTTAACTTTGTACAGCCCAGTCCAACACCGGCATCTCCGAATCATTAATACATGAGCTCACAAACACTGATCCTCTCAGCTGCCTTCACAGAGTCAGTGCTGACTTCTAAAGATCAATGCGAATCTGCCAGCTGAAAAACCTCCTGAGACGGAATCTATCTCTCAGCAGCACAGGAATCCGTTTCAACAGAAGAATTCACAACTTCTGAAATTCAGCAGCTCCGCAGAAACCAGCAGTTGGCAGCTGCTAACGGGATCTTTGGAAATAGAGTGCACAGTGCTCTTAGCACTAGCAACTGCCTCTAACGATGGGATAGATACACTTGAAACAAAAAGCGCTGGAAATCACAGCAGGTCAGGAGAGAGAGCAAGCTAACGTTTCGAGTCGAGATGACCCTTCACCAGAGCTGTTGAATGGATACACTGCACTGACAAGAGGGAGCTTTAAGCGAGCAGATCAATTGGTCCCCGCGGCAATTCACCTCTTTGCCAAAACAATGGAGCAAAGCAAATAAAACAGATGGTGGGAGCTCACAATCTCTTTGTCCTCTGATTACCCACAGGGATTTGTGTAAACAATCCAAAATGGAGGCAGTGGGACTCAGGATCGTCGAGATTCTCTGCTGTCTCATTTCAATACTTACCCACATTGTAGCATTCAAATGTCCCATCCTTTGTTTTGTGAGTCTGTTTATTATTGTTGCCCACTGTGCTAGTTTGATTAAGCCCGGGTGTTGCGCAGAGGAAAGTAAACAAAGTTGGAGAATTAACTGGGATCCAGAGGTAAAGCATGGAGCATATGTTTTAAACTAAACAAGTTACACACATAGATCAGAGTCAGTAAGGATAGATGACAGTACCTCCTCCACCATAATCCTCAACACCAGTGTCTGGCAAGGCTGCATACTCAGCCCCCTTACTATACTCCTCATACATCCAGGATTGTGTGGCAACATTCTGCCCCAACTCCATTTTGCTGGCAACACCACCGTTGTAGATCGGATTTCAAACAACAACAAGACAGAGTACAGGAAAGAGATTAGTGGTGTGTTGTCAAGACAACAGTCTATCAACATCAGCAAAATGAAGGAGCTGGTCACTGACTTCAGAGGGAGCGGAGTGAAGGACATCTCCATCTCTGCAGCAATGGTGCCAAGATGGAGATGGTCGAGAGCGTCAAGTTCCTGACAGTGATGGTCACCAGTAATCTATCCTGGCCTATCGAAGTCGACATGACGCTCAAGAAAACATAACAATCTCTCTACTTCCTCAAGAGGCTAAGGAAATTCAGCATGTCCATAAAGACTCTTACAAACCTTTATAGATGCACCAGAGAAAGCAGCCCATTGAGATGCATCAAGCAGGGTATGGCTCTTCCCAAGAACACAAGTAGCGACAGAGAGTTGTGAATACACCCCAGGGCATCACACAAACTAGCCTTCCATCCATTGGCTCCGTCTATACTTCCCACTGCCTTGGGAAAGCAACCGACATAATTAGAGACCCCTCCCACCCCTCTCTTCCATCCTTTTCCTCTGTGTTGTAAATATTTGAATGCACGTATGAACAGATTCAAGAACAGCTTCTTCCCCGCTGTTATTAGACTTTTGAATGGACCTCTCATGTGTTCATTCTGACCTCTCTGTGCTTTCTCTGTGGCTGTAACACTGTGTTCTGCACTGTGTTCTACTATCTTGATACACTTTGTTTGGTACCCTGTATAGCAGGCAAAACAACACTTTTCACTGTACCTTGGTAAATGTGACAACAATAAATCCATCATCAATAAACATTGAAAACAGTGTCATGGCTGCATTTCTGAGAGACATAACCTCGGGTGCTGTACATTTTATGAAATTATAGTGTCTAAAACTGTTATTAAGTTGATTCATTAAGCTCCTTTGAATTGAACTGATTCAATATCAAAAGAGATTAGATTACACAAATTCGAGTTTAATAATCACGGCTGTCAGAGTCCTACCATTTTTGGAACAGTTAGTTGGTACTCAACACCATGGATCACTGCACTCAATTATTAATAAATAAAGCTCTGATTAACTGGATGGTGCAGAGGGTTAAGATGCCAAGCTATCATTCCTGTGACTTGGTAATGTATGGGTTAATATGTCAGCATGTTGCCACTGGGTAAGACTGGGTTAATTACCAGCCTGTCACTCCTGCCATTCAAATGTAAGCTGGACAGATGGAATTAATCACCTTTCAGTCTGCTGCGCTGCCCCCATTCAAGGCTGAAGGAGCTTGGGCCATGTGTCTCAGATTGGTACACACAGTATCTTAAAGCTGCATCTTACCAACTCCCACCAAATTGGCACTCTCATTCAAAGGGAATGCCAGCTGTTGAAAATATTTAAAGAAAAATAGCTGTCACACACATTTGGAATTCTGTAAGTGATGTTCTTTTAAATTGGGGTTAAGCTGCAACAGACAGGGAGCACAACACCTGTCCAATATCACAGAACTATCCCTCGTGCAACTCTTAATGCTGCCAATCAATGGATGATTCCATGTTCTAGCATTCCGTGGCAAACTGAGTAAACTGGGAAGATGTATCATTCAGAGAGAATGTAGCTACTCAATTCTCAGGATAGGGTGGTTGTGGAAAATCATGATGAAAATAATACTGCCATCGCCTCCCCCCACCCCACCCCTCCACCAACACACACAAAAGCAATGGTGAGGTCCAGGAAGACTGGAGGGTAGTGAATGTTGTCCCTTATTGAAAAAGGGTTGCAAAAGAAAAACCTGGAAACTGTAGACCAGTAAGCTTAACATCTGTGGCAGGTACATTACTTGAGAAGATTCAGAGGTAAGATTTACTTGCATTTGGAAAAACAGATCTTGATTAAGAGTAGTCAGAATGGCTTTGTGAGAGGGAGATCATGCCTCACAAACTTGTTAGAGCTCTTTGATGAAGTGACCAGGAAAGTTGATGAGGGCAGGTTGCTGGATGTAGTCTATTTGGATTTCAGTAAGGCTTTTGATAAAGTTCCACATAGTAGGCTGCTCTGGAAGGTGCAAATCACATGGAATCCAGGGTGAGCTGGCAGATTAGGCAAATTAGGCTTGATGGTAGGAAGCAGAGGAGGCCTGTGACTAGTGGAGTGTGTCAGGGGTTGGTGCTGGGCCCATTACTGTTTGTTATCTATATCAATGATTTGGATGAGAATGTACAAGGCATGATTAGTAAGTTTGCAAATGACACTAAAAAAGGCAGTGCCATGAACAGTGAGGAAGATTATCAGGACCTTGATAAGCTGGGGAAGTGGGCTGAAAAATGGCAAATGGAGTTTAATATAGATAAGTGTGAGGTGTTGCATTTTGGAAAGTCAAATCAAGGTAGGAGTTTCATGGTTAAGAGTGTGGTGCTGGAAAGGCACAGCAAGTCAGGCAGCATCCAAAGAGCAGGAGATTCGATGTTTCAAACATAAGCCCTTCATCAGAATTGAGGCTTGTGGGTTGGGGGCTGAGAGACAAATGGTGTGGGGCTGGAGGGAAGGTAGCTGAGAATGCAATAGGGAGATGAAGATGGGGGAGAAGGAGAGGAGGGTGGAGCAGATAGGTGGGAAAGTTTTTCGACAGGTCAGGAGGGTGGGGTGAGGGGAAATGAGGAAACATCGATTCTCCTGCTCCTCGGATGCTGCCTGACCTGCAGTGTTTTTCCAGCACCACTCTCTCAACCTTGATCTCTAGCATCTGCAGCCCTCACTTTTTCCTGAGTTTCATGGTGAATGGTCGGGCCATAAGGAGTGAAGTGGAACAGAGGGACCTTGGAGTTGAGGTTCACAGTTCTCTGAAAGTGGCATCACAGGTAGACAGAACAGTGAATATGGCTTTTGGCACACTGGCCTTCATCAGTCAGGGCATTGAATATAAGTTGGGAAGTTATGTTGAGGTTGTACAGGACATTGGTGAGGCTGCAATTGGAGTATTGAGTTCAGTTTTGGTCACTTTGCTACAGGAAGGATGTTATTAAACTGGAAAAAGAACGCAGAAGAAATTTACAAAGATGTTGCCAGGATTCAATGGTCTGAGTTATAGGGGGAGGTTGGACAAGCTAGGACGTTTTTCTTTAGAGCGTAGGAGACTGAGGGGTGACCTTACAGACGTGTATAAGATCATGAGAGGCATGGATAGGGTGAATGCACTCAGTCTTTTTCCTAGGGTTGGGGAATCAAGGGCATCAGTTCAAGCTTAGAGGGGAAAGAATAAAATGGAACCTGAGGGGCAACGTTTTTAAAAAGAGGATGGTACAGATTGGGAATAAGCTGCCATTGGAAGTGGCTGAGGTGTGTACATTAACAACATTTAAAAGGCATTTGGACAAACACATGGATAAGAAAGGATATGAACCAAGT
Source organism: Chiloscyllium plagiosum (assembly GCF_004010195.1). Lineage (NCBI taxonomy): Eukaryota > Metazoa > Chordata > Chondrichthyes > Orectolobiformes > Hemiscylliidae > Chiloscyllium > Chiloscyllium plagiosum. Next base: position 64,166,863 of record NC_057726.1, on the reverse strand, counting down.
GCAGGGAAATGGGGTTAGCGTGGATGGACATTTTGGTCAGCGTGGACCATACTAGGCCAAAGGGCCTGTCTCTGTGCTGTAGCACTCTAGGACTCGATAACAAAACTGAAAACAACAAATGTTAGAGATCACAATGGATGAGGCAGTATCCATGGAGAGAAAGCAAGCATCAGAGCTCAGTGTGGAGAGGGCAGTATTTATGCTATAGTTTGTCAGGTGGTAGTATGGGGGTAGTGGTTGTAGGTGGAGAAAAGATGTTGATAGTTCAGATTAAATGATTGGAATGTGAGAACGTAATCTGAACTATCAACAATACTTGTTCTCCACCAGCACGCTCCACCCACGATCCCATCTCTCCCCTCCAAACTATAACATAAATGCTGTCCACTCCACAACTTCACTTCTGACCTGCTGCGACCTCCAGCCTTTGTTGTTTTCAGAACAGACCCCAGCATCTGCAGTAATTTGCTCCGACATCCTCTCACAAAAACAAAATCTTGCTTCTGTTCTGAGTTAACTCAGGCGAGGAATCAATGGGTTGGCACAGTTTAACCCTTTCCGAGGACCAACATGAGCAGACACCCTTTTACACACACAATTCACTGCTCACATGGCATCCATTACCTGTTACTGGTGAAAACAAACTTCAGTTTCAAATGACTAGAGTTGGAATCACAGCCTTCGGTTAGTACAGCAGGGAAGTCAGAGTGCAAGTGAATTCATTTTTACAGCACAGTACAAGCGAACCAGACACACACTCCATTCTGTCAACTGGTTTACAACGCAGTTGGTCCTGACTTCCCCACCGTGCCCTGCGCACTCTTCTTCACCCTGTCTCACCTACATCTGCAGACCATCAGCTGCTTACCTGCTCCTCACTCTCTATTTCAGTACACATCCTTGTCTGACTCTATTCCAGCTTTGCATTCGGTGGCTCGCTCCTTCATCCCGCCTTTCCCACAAGTTCCGTTTCCATCCTGCTGACTCGCTTGTTCTACCTTTCTCGGTCACTCTTTCACCCGGTCAAGTTTTCCTCACTTGTTATTGAGAATTATCAAAACGAGAAAGATATTGAGCAGAAACTGCACTGTCTGCCTGTCATGCTGTCTATATCCCCTATTGTTCTTTCTCGTTCAGTCTAAATAGAATGCCAGTACATTGTCAAATAACACTGATAATCTGGTGTAAACTATTTGTCTTGTACCTGAAAACAGGGAATTGAACATGGAGAGCAGTCACGCTTGTGTGGTTCCCTAATAAGCTCTTGCTTCACAGCAGCTATCTCTACCTCGTCTCTTCATTTTTTTCCCATTCAAACGACACTGGAGGGAATTGTCTTTTTTAGCACTGAGCATGTCGTAGAATAGCGGCAACACTTTGTGCACCAGAATAAGATTTCAATACCCGCCTCCTGAGAATTATCTAACAGGACTCTGACCAAACAAGAGCCATTCCCACATTTACATACTAATAATGTTCTGTCAGTAGTATGAAAATCACATTAGTTTGCTCGGAATATGGATGGCATACAGAATTATCAGTTAGTCAAAAAGACATGCAACAAATCAGCAACAGCTTCACATTGGATTAACCCCACTCTCCCCAGACAGGCTTCCCATTGTTTATAGTCATGGGGAACATAACATGGCTCTGGGGATTTAAGGTTTGACCACTGGGGTGTTTGGCATTGTCCAAAAGAGGCCTTCTCTCTGCTCCTCCCTGCCCCTACTCCTTAAACAGTCTCCATGAAGGATCCCTGAACATGACCCGAAACATGAACTCTTGTCTTTCTCTCCACAGATTCTGCTACAGCTGTTGTGTTCCTCCAGCATGTTCTGTGTTTGTTTCAGATTTCCAGCATCTGCAGTCACAGAGTTATACAGCACCAAAACAGACGCTTAGGCCCAACTCATCTGTACCAGCCAGATATCCTGAATTAATCAAGTCCTGTTTACTAGTATTTGGCCCATATCCCTCTAAACCCTTCCTATTCATGTACCCAACCAGATGCCTTTTAAAGGCTCTAATTGTACCAACCTCCACCACTTCCTCTGGCAGATCATTCTATACACGCACCACCCTCTGCATCGAAAAGTTATCCCTTAGGTCCCTTTTAAATCTTTCCCCCTCACCTTAAACCTATGCCCTCTTGTTTTGGAATCCCCCACCCCTGGGGAAAAGACCTTAGCTATACACCCTATCGGTGCAGTAACCTCAGCCAGTATGGGAATTGAACCCACGCTGTTCATTGCATACTTGCCAACTGAGCTGACCAACTCCCTATCGTTCGGGCATCTTTTTAGTGGGGTGTCTTGCCAGGACTGCAGAAAGGGCGCCCCCCCCTGCTCTGTGAAATAGTGCAGTGGGGTCTTTTACGTCTGCCCGAGAAAGCAGACGTAGTTTAAGGTAGGAGCAACAACAACAACCTCTGGGAGGGTGGGGTGGGACAGGGTTCACTGCAGAGTGTGCACTGATCCATTGGAAGAGTGCAATTCCACAACATGTCCGAAAGTCATGAAAATCAGTCATGGAAATCCGTACCTCGACCACATCAACAGTCGCCACTTTCCCTGGCAGTGACAGTTAATAGTTCCCAATCCAAGCTCTTGCCATTTAAAATTGCATCCTTCCACTGCACATTATGGTCATTGATTCTTGTCTTCATAACATTTTCAAGGTGTGACAGATAGACAGACCCCTGACACTTGACAGGGATTCTCAACGTTTGTCACTGGAACTTGAGGAGGAGACTATCATTACTACTCATTACTCTGTCTGTCTGCATTTTCATCAGTCTCTCACTAAAGGTAACCATGAGATTTTATGACCACATTCCATGCAAAGTGCACTGTCATCGGAAGACACTTTGTTTTACCATACACTTTGTTATATTCCATCCTCATTATAAGGTTCCCAATTCTCTTCAAATCCTATTATGACGCTCTGAATTGTACACCCTCTACAATACCTCACCCTCCCAGATATCATTATCCTTCTCAACTACTCCCTTCACCTGAGGCGTGCTGGCCCTCAGGTTAAACTACCACCAGTTGTCTCTCTCCAATGTCAGACCATCCCTATGGTCTGCTAAGAGAACGGTGACCTTCCTTCTGAAAGAAAGATTGTCTCTTTGCTGTTTGTGGGCACTTGGGCTGTGCACACATTGGCTCCAGAGTTTCTCTGTTTATGACAGTGACACTTCCACGGAACTACTGGGTGAACTAACTGCTGCAGTTTGTGAAAGCTGCTGTGTAAATGGAAGCTCCATTATCAAGCAGCATCACGGAAACAGTGCTCAGCCAAGGGCTATGTGCTCTTCCGTTGCAGAACTGCCTACAAGATGACCGTCAGAATCACTGCCAAATTCACATGCGGCACCTGGCTTTAGCAGAGTAAGTTTGTTAAACAACCATAGTGCCACATAGGATGGTGTTACTAGGTACAACGAAGGCACGTTGATAGCACCAGGTATGCTGAACTTTCCTCAGCACCATGCTGAAGTTCAGCCTGTTTGAAATGTAAGTGTCTCATTCTCCAGCATTAAGCATCTCTCACCTGACCAACGCCCAGAACAATGTAAGCTTTGAAATTCTGTTTCCATAATGACAGCAAGAAAAGATAGACTTTTCTTACATAATTCAAAGTCCATTGATCCAGGTGCTATAGGTATACACGTGCATGTGGAAGATTATTACTTCTTCCCAGCTGTCAAGGGCTATGCAGAAGCAGAGTGATCATTTAAATCACGCAGATAGTAGCTGCTCTTGTTTACTGTCTCTGGGCTATGCAGTTTTAATTAGAAGCAAGAGACTAAGTGACATTTCTTATTTAGGGCAATTCCAGGATTGCAAACAGGTTGTGTTTGCAAGTCAATTTGGACACAAGTCAGAACACAATGCAGGATAATATAAAATAGCCATTCATAAGGACAGAAAATTTCAAATGTCAGATGTTCATAGTTACATCCGGGTACAGGATCATGTTTGTAAGAATGAGCGCTTACAAGTCAGACATTCGTAAATCGGGAATCTGCCCTGTATGGTTTAACAGTAAACATGCTGAGGTGAGATTTTGCAGGGAGAAATTTGAGGTTCAGTGACAAAAATGTAAATCTGCTAGCATACCTTAATATTTAAACTCTTCAGACACAAAATTCTGATCTACAACAAAACTGTGGGCAATGGAACTCCATCACCTTCTCTGTGTAAACAATCCATGCAGAGCATCAGCTCGGTAAAGATGTGTTATCAACCGTATCTGATCTGATATTCAAATGCCGAACTTGGTCCATAAAAATGTTTACATATTTTGGATTGACGTATATTATACACAAACAAAGGATAATATTTCGTTCATTTCAATTTGCTTGCTGTAAGCTCAGCTGCAATAGAAGTCCAACAATGGCAGGGCTAAAGAGGTCAGACACCTAAATGCAGGTAATTCTGAACAACATTTGCTAGTATAAAGTTTCGGGAGTGTTTTTTTTTGTAGGTGCCGTGGTGAGTTCCTGGATTTAGCAGAGAATTTGCTGAGCTATCTCCACAAGATAAGGAACGGGAGATGGCAGCAGTGATGCTACCAGGGTCTGAACACAACAGTGACATGAAACAGCAGTCAAAATGGTTAGGCCCATCAATCCATCGAGCATGTTGGCGCACAAGGCCCATCAGATGTCTTCAAAGTCTTTGTTTGAGTCCACTGCAGCAGAATCCATCTGTTCTCACTGCTTCCAGTGAGATGATAAATGCATCATTCCCCCCCACTTCCCTTCCCCTCTATTCCCTGCCTCTCCCAGCCATCTCCCCCACCTTCCAGGAACCATTGACAGTCTTGCAAGTAGTCCTGACAAGAGCAAGATGAAAAGCTTTGATAAAACATCAGTTTTTTCAAAAACACTCAAGATTAAAAAAAAGGATTTCATGCCATTAGATGATGGCTGAAACAGGATAATTAGTACAATACTAGTTATTTGTGACTCATTTAGGTACATTGTTGAATGAACACAGTCAAATACCTGATCCCAGTTGATTCACTGGTAAGGACTTTCCATAATTAATTATGGGACACAAATCCTTTTGTAAAGGCACATAATGCTTACGCCTCCCAGAGACAGTAAAGACACTGAAGTGAGAAGGAGGATGCTAGGTTTCCTTGGCAGAAAGCCTACCAAAGGACTCCAGACTCACATCCAAAGTTTAAGAATAAAGAACAGAACAGATAATTTGCTTCTGCTATCCTGTCTCACTCCCCATATTCCATCTCTAACCATCTATGTCCCAGTATTAATCCCCACCATCACTCATGACCCTATGCGCTCAGTCACTACAATGGTCCTTCACAGCCTTTTGTATGGCCTGCTGTTAACACATATCTCCAAGCTGCCTCCCATTGCTCTTCTTGCTTCATCAAGGCTTCATACTTTAGCTTAACAAACATTCCCATTCAATAAGCGGTTGGAGATTTCCATCAACAGGTAATCCCTTGTGGAAAGATGTTTGTGAAATCGGTTATGGAGCTCAGATCGTATAATGGTTCGACAAAACTCACACTCTGAAATACCTTGCGTTGTTTTTTTTTTTAATTTAAACACGGCATTTTGTTTGCACAATTCCTGGACAACTTCGCCAATTCCAATAGCCTGGAAATTCCAGCTTCTGACGTACAGGGCTGTCTATTCACGGCCCCAAATTGTGTCTGACCTGCATCAAAGACGTCACAAGATCAGATCCAAAAGGGTACCTCGTCTTTTCAAAACGCGAGAAGTTTAAAACATTCTTCTCACTGTCATCCTTTCCAAAGCCCCTGCCGTGCCAACCCATGCAAACCAATGCCCTCTAATCATCTTCCATGATCCCTCAAACACCTGTGGCAACTTAGTGCCCCCTTCACCTATCATGCCAACACACTGACTATTGACAGGTAACTATGCACGCAGGGGAGAAATAGCATAATTCTATTACATTCATTTCTGTTTTGCTGAGCACACTCTACTAAGAAAAGCATTCTCATTCCTAAGCACACACTTTGACAGGTTAACACTTGTAGATGGATCTGGACAGGCTGGACAACTCCAAGTGGTATATGTCCCCTTTATGCACTATTTCCTCCACAGTTAGCAGTCCTAAAGGCCACCTGATACCATATCCCAGGCCACAAAATCCTTGATCCCTACCCCTAGAGTGTCGAGGGGCCATATCTGAGGAGTACCCAAACTCTCCAAAGGACTCTGCATAAGAAGTGCACTGAAAGCAGACCTGCTGTAACCTGGTCTCACGTCCACACTCCAGCTTCCACATTCCAGTGAGCCCATAAGACTATAGGAAATAGGAACAGGAGTAGGCCGTTCAATCCCTCGAGCCTGCTCTGCCATTCAGTAGGATCGTGGCAGATCCAACATCCACTTACCTGCCCTTTCCCCATAACCCTTGGTTCCCCGACTGGTCAAGAATCTGTCTATCTCAGCCTTAAATATACACAGGGACTCTGCCCCCACAGCTCTCCGTGAGAAGGAGTTCCAAAGACTCACAACCCTCTGAGAGAAGAATTTCCTCCACAACTCAGCCTTAAATTGGTGTCCCTTTAATCTGAGACCCTGCCCTCCAGTCCTAGACTCTCCCATCGGGGGAAACATCCTCTCAGCATTGACCCTGTCCAGCCCCTTAAAAATCTTATATGTTTCAATGAGGTTACCTCTCAACCTTCTCCACTCCAGTGAGTACAGTCCCAATCTATATAACCTTTGCTCATAAGACAATCCCTCCAGACTGGGGATCATCCCAGTGAACCTTCTCTGAATTGCCTCCAATGAAATATCTTTCTTTAAATGAGGGGACCAAAAATGCTCTCAGTATTCCAGATGTGGTCTTAGCAGCACCTTGTACAGTTTCAGTACTCTTCCCTACTCTTATAGTCCAATCCCCTTGAAAAAAGGCCATAAGACATAGGAGCAGAAATTAGGTCATTCGGTCCATCGGGTCTGATCATGGCTGATTGGTTTTTCAGTCCCATTTTCCCACTTTCTCCCTGTAACCTTTGATCCCCTTGGCAATCAAGAAAGATAACTAAGTTTTTGATAACTCTGATAACTCTGTTTTAATACACTCCAGGACCTGGCCTCCACAGCCTTCTGCGGCAGTGAATTCCACAGATTCACACTCTCTGTCTAAAGATGTTTTTCCTTATCTCTTTTCTAAAGGGCCTTGCCGTTACTTGAAGGCTGTGCTGTCGGGTCATCATCTCTCCTGCCAATGGAAACATCTTCCCAACGTCCATTCTGTCCAGGCTGTTCAGTATTCTGTAAATTTCATTCAATTCCCCCATCATCCTTCGAAACTCCATCAAAATAGTGTAGTCTCAGAGTCCGCAAACGTTCCTCATATCTTAAGACTTTCAATCCTATGGACGTTCTCGCGAATCTACCTTGGGCCCACTTCAGGGCCAACATATCCTTTCTGAGGTGTGGGGCCCAAAAGTGCTCACAATACTCTAAATGTGGTCTGACCAGAGCCTTATAAAGCCTCAGAAGTACATCCCTGCTTTTATCTTCTCGTCCTCTCGAGATGAATGACAACATTGTATTTGCCTTCCTAACTATCGGATCAACCCGCAAGTTTAAGAGAAACCTGGACTAGGACTCACAAGTCCCTTTGTACTTCAGTTTTCTGAATTTTCTCCCTACGTAGAAAACAGTCCATGCCTCTATTCTTCCGGCCTAAGTTTCTCACACCTTCCCAAGTTGTATTTCACCTGCCATTTTTTGCGACTCTCCGAACCTCTCTAAATCTTTCTGCAGCCTCCCGCCTCAATAGTACCTGCCCCTCCACCTATCTTTGTATCATCTTAGCCAGAATGCCCCCACTCCTCAATTCCCCATCCAGATCATCGTATAAAATGAAAAGTGTGGTCCCAACACAGCCTTGTGGAACACCACTAGACACTGGCTTCCATCTGAGAAGGACCCTTTTATCCCCACTCTCTAAAGATTCACAGCCAACAGCATTTATGGCAGATATAATCCGCAGTAACCCTTAAACTCTCTTTAAACTCCCACATCTGACAAGAAGTACATATCACTGCAAAGGCCATTTTTGCTCCTTCACAATCTACAGACCCAGAAAATAACATTGTCTTATTCCTCTACAAACACTGCCCCAGGTTAAATTAATAGCTATGACTTATATTTTAAGTTTAACCAAGAGACATGCCTGCATGGGTTTCCCCTGAGTGCTCTGGCTTCCTCCCACAATCCAGAGATGTGCAGGTTAGGGTGAATTGGCCATGCTAAATTGCACATACTGTTCAGGGATGTGTACGTTAGGTGCATTAGTCAGGGGAAATGTAAAGTAATAGGGTAGGGGAATGGGTCCGGATGGGATACTCTTCGGAGGGTCAGTGTGGAGTTGTTGGGCCAAAGGGCCTGTTTCCACACTGTTCTATGATGAAACCATGCTGACTTTACCCTGTTTTACCATGCACTTCCAGAAATCTCACCCTTCACAATGGACTCCAAAGTCTTGCCAACCACTGAGATCAGGCTAATCGGCCTATAACCTCCTGTCTTTTGCCTTACTCCCTTCTTAAACAGTGGGGTTACATTAGCAATTCTCCAATCCTCTGGGGCCCTCCCTGACTCCAGTGATTCCTGAAAGATCACTACTGAAGCCTCCACTATTTATACAGCTATCTCCTTCAGAACTCTAGACTGGGTCCATCTGGTCCATGTGATTTATCCACTTTCACACCTTCTCCTTGGTAACGGCCACCATACTCATCTCTGTCACCCCCCCCCCAACTCTCTTGAATTTTTGGGATATTCCACCGCAAAGCACTTATTCAGTTCCTCGGCCATTTCTTTGCTCCTTCATCCAGATCAATAATGGCCATCATTCCACTAGCCTTCCTGATTACCTGCTGTACCTGTGTCCGAGCTTCCTGAGTTTTGTGCATAAATCCTCCCCAAGTCCCATTGTGTTGCAGCTTTCTGCAGTTTTTTCTCCGTTTGAATAACACTCTGTTCTTTTGTTCTCCCTTCCAAAATGAACAACCTTGCATTTGCCCACATTATACTCAATTTGCTAACTTTTTGTCCACTTACTGAGCCTATCAACATCTCCCTGTAAATCATTTCCAGCCCTATTACCATTTGCCTTTTCCCAACATCTACAAATTTGGCCACAGTACATTCACTTCCTGTCTCCAAGTCATGAACGTATATTTTGAACAGTTGTGGAACACCACTGGTCACAGGTCGCCAACCTGAAAACAAACCCTCTATCCCCAACTCACTGTTTCCTGCCCACGAGCCAATTCAAATCGACAAGGGAGAAAAGCTGCAGCTGTGGGGAGGGCTTGTTGGGCAATGTATTCAATAATTCATAGGTTTATACAGCGCAGAAAAGGCCCTTCGGCCCATCGAGTCTGCACCCACAATAACTACCGCTAAACATGAGCTCATCCCAATTTCCTGCACTTGTCCCATATCCTTGAAGTGCTCATCCAAATTTTCTTTTAAAGGTTGTACGGTTTCCAGGCTCCCCTACCTTCCCAGGCAGCCGCATTCCAAATTCCCACCACTGGCTGGGTGAAAACGCTTTTTCCCAAATCCCCTCAGAATCTCCTCCCTTTACCCGAAAACTATGCCCTCGCGTGATTGACCCTTCAACCAAGGAGAACAGCTGCTCTCTCTTCACCCTGTCCATACCCCTCATAAATTTTATACACCTCAGTCACGTCCCCAATCAGTCTTCTCTGCTCTAGAGAAAAGTCAGTGAGGAATAAAAGATGTAGCTGTCTATTGATTAATCACAACGCCAGTGTCAGACTGATGCTTTCAAATTTCTGTTTTTTAAATGTTAGAAAATCTTTGTTAGCTTCTGTAGGCATTGAGTACGATGAAGCTGGGCTGAATGAAGTCATTACAAGTTAGGTCATTGCTTCCATTCCTCAGTCACCTCGTCTTTACCTGATTTGCCATCGCAGCGACACAACATGAATTATTCAGGCTGAGGAGTCAAATCATCTCCCGATAATTCAATTTCAGTCCTAAAATGAGCCTATAAAATAGCGAAGTACTTGCAATACTAATGCATGATATTGAGACCTTGGTGCAGGAAAGGTCAAAGATAAATTAGAAGCTTTCCATCATAAATGCCTGTGTCACGTTGAAAGATATGGCTGTTTCAGTAATGAGGAAGGTCAGAGGAAGACAGTGCAACAGTAAGAACAGGATGAAGAGACTGCAGTGGATGGGACTCAAATGCCAGAGGATTGATTACACAGAAAGACATGAATGGAGTGAGTGAACCCATGGACAAACACAGAAAATTCAATTTATATTATGTTCTTTTTGGTGAAGGTCAGACAGGGTCAAATCAAAGAACTGGAAAGTGATGCAACAAATATCTGACTAAATGAACACTGGTGGACACTGGCAATTGAGTAAAAGCAAAATACCAGGGGTGCTGGAAATTGGAAACAAACACAGGAGACAGGGAGGTCAATGTTTTTGAGTCCAGTTTGACTTTCTCAGAGCTTCTGTTAACTCTTTCAGCGACCTGCCTTTCTGAGCATAGCCTGATCAAGGAACGCTGCAGTGGAGGCTACAGAGAGAAGAGGTGATGTCTACATGTTGACGCATCCTCAAAGGGTAAGAGACAAGGTTGTTTTACGTGCTGGGGGCAAGCAGCAGTTCCTACATTTAGATTCCACCTCCCGGACCCCTCCCGCCCCCTAGTGGATGATTACCTCAAAAAAACTGGCAGTCTCCACAAAATGTGGAGGTGCTGGTGTTGGCATGGAGTGGACAAAGTTAAAAATGACACCAGACCAGGTTATAGTCCAACAGGTTTATTTGGAAGCACTAGCTTTCGGAGCGCTGCTCCTTCATCAGGTAGCTCGTCAGGCAGGAACACAGGACACAGAATTTATAGTAAAAGTGTCATGCCACTGATACGATATATTGAACAAATCTAGATTGTTGTCAAGATTAGAGTGGTGCTGGAAAAGCACAGCAGGTCAGGCAGCATCCAAGGAGCAGGAAAATCCCACCAAACCTAGATTGTTTAGTCTTTCACCTTTTAGAATGGGTTGCAGGTTTCGGTTCATTAATATGTAAATACCAGACCTTCTTTCAAGTCACATTCCCGAGATAGCTTAAGGTTTTAAAAAAAAGTGACTTCTCAGCTCAGACAATGCATTAAAGGTGTGAAGTTAGAGTCTGTCTGTATTCCAACCTTGAGTCAGACTGGTTCTAATTCCTAAGTAGGAATTTATAAAATTTGAGTACCTACAAATTGTGTGTCTTTTGGACAAATTAGAAATTTACCCCATAGACTTCTATGTGTGTATGCATGTGACAGAGAGACAGAGTGTGGGGGGGAGAGAGAGAGAGAGTGAGCGAGGGTGCATGTGTGACACAGTATATGCCTGTGGGAGGGTGTAGGAGAGTGCGTGTGAGTGTCGGAGTGAGGGTCTGTGTGAGTGATTGTGTGTGTGTGTGTATACGTGTCTATCTAGCTACCTGATAAAGGAACAGTGCTCTGAAAGCTTGTACTTCCCATTTTTAACTTTGTCTCTACAAAAATTAGGGGCCTTCATTAAGGCTGGTAACATTAGCACTGAAGAGGGTGTAAAATGACTGTTGAGCAGTTGGTTAATCATCTTAATTATAGAGTCATACAGCACAGAAACAGACTCTTCGGTCCAACCAATCCAAGTTGAACATTGGCCTTTCAAAATATGGTAACCCAGAAACAGTAGTGTGCCAACTCACACCTAGTGGCACCCATGAGTGTGCTGGTGGAATTCTGGTTGCTGGGTTACCAGAGGTTATCCAGCAAGTAAGTAAAAAACTGATACAGAATATACAGGCATTACGATAAAGTTCTGACCAGTATTTCTTTCACTGGTCACTATTTTCATTCTCGTAATAAAGTTTGTCCTTCTCAATCATGCACTCCTGTCTTCAAATGATATTTGTGAGTGGACTCCTGATGCTTTAAGTGGGATGCATCTTGCTATAATCATAGTAAAAATGGACTGTCAATTTTCAGCTCCCATGGCTTGATTTTAATTCCTAAGGCCTTCATGGTCTAAAGAGACTTCTGGCAAGGTAAAATACTGACCTAAAATGGCTGCCGTGATCACCTGACCATATTCGAGGCAAGCTTTGTGAAAACAGTGTGAGCTATTACAAAAAGTGCCTGCACTGAAAATTACCATTTCATTCAACAATACTAAGACCAGACAATTACGTCAGTGCCAAGAAATTTGCATCCTGTTTTCTTGTATGGTAATTTCACAGATTGGAGATGAAAGCCTTGCCTGCTAATTAGTTGTCTTTGAAAACAATGAGCAGATTCAGGAACATACAGATGGACCCATCTCACAAGCTGATTGGGACGGTAATGCGGAAAGAAGGGAAAATGGATTTGCAATTAAGACTTGGGTGAGTCTCATACTCCTTCTCATCAGGCTCAAACCTTAGTGCCTGGTGAAAAAGCTGCTAGAGAACTTGATCAATTGAGCCAATGGGCTGAGAAGTGTCAGATGGAGTTTAATTTGGATAAATGCGAGGTATTGTATTTTGGTAAAACAAACGAGGACCTGCCCAATTAATTGTAGGCCCCTGGATAGTGTTGTAGAACAGAGAGTTCAGGTACATAATTCTTTGAAAGTTGCATCAAAGGGAGACTGGGTGGTTATGAAAGCGTTTAATATGCATGCCTTCATTGCTCAGACCTTGAGTATAGGAATTGGGAAGTCCTGCACAGAACATTGGTGAGGCCTCTCCTTGAGTACTGTGTGCAGTTTGGATCACCCTGCTACAGGAAGGATATTATTAAGTGGGAGAGGGTTCAGAAAAGACTTACCAGGATGTTACCAGGACTAGAGGGCTTGAAATATAAAAATAGACTGGAAAGACTGGGACTTTTTTCACTGGAGAACAGGAAGTTGAGGGGTGACCTTATAGAGGTTTATAAAATCATGAGGGATGTAGATAAGATGAATGATAAGGGTCTTTTCCATAGGATGGGGGAGTTCAAAATGAAGGGGGTTATTTTTAAGGCGAGAGGTGAAAGCTTTAACAAGGACATGAGGAGCAACGTTTATCACACAGAGGGTGGTTCGTGTGTGGAATGAACTGCCAGAGAAAATGATGAACGCAGGTACAGTTACAATATTTGAAAGATATTCAATAAGTTTAAGAACAGGAAAGGCAGCAGGCAGATGGGACTAGTTTAGTTTGGGAACATGGTTGGTACAGACTGGTTGGGCCGAAGGGTTTTTTTCCATGTTGCCTGACTCTATAACAACAATGCACCGAGAAGTCAGGCATCTTGGAAAAGCTCACCACTGCTGAAGAGAAAAAAACATAAGCCACACAGCTGGGACTCAGGTCATTCTCACAATTCAAGGACTTGAAGAACTTTTAACCTTACCCTCCTGCTCGCAGACACCTTCCTCTACTTCTTTTAATAGCTAATGCCTGTTTGAGTGCGTCCTCAATTTGACATTTTTTATCATTTTAGGGTAATAGGGAATAAAGTTCCTCTTCGACTCACTCAAGATAACCTCATAATTTGTCTCCTTCATTTCAATCCAGTTTGCCATGGTTTAATTGAATTCTGGTAGCTGCGTACTACAAAGGAAGTAAAAATATTTGTTATGAGTGACAGGGGGATTAAACAGAGGGGAGCTGACTCCCTCTCTTCACATTTGAACTGAAGATGAAGCACAGTCTGCTCTTCAATCTCCATTATCCTTCGATCCGAATAGGGTGGCATGGTGGTTCAGTGGTTGGCACTGCTGCTTCACAGCGCCAGTGACCTGGGCTCGATTCCCGCCATGGGTGACTATCCGTGTGGAGTTTGCATGTTCTCCCTGTGTCTGTGTGGGTTTACTCTCACAGCCCAAAGATGTGCAGGTTAGATAAATTGGCCATGCTAAATTGCCCATAATGTGCAGGGAAGTATAGGTTAGGTGCATTAGTTAGGGGACATGCAGAGCAATAGGGTAAAGGAATGGGTCTGGTTGGGTTACTTTTTGAGATTCGGTTGGGACAAATGGCCTGTTTCCACACGGTAGGGATTCCATGAACACAGAATCATTTAACACAAAGAGAAAGGTCATATGTCCCATTGTACTTCAGTTGGCTCATTGATAGTGCTATCGAATTCACTGATTTTATTTTCGGCAATGTATTCTACTGCTTTCAAGTCCTACTTGAAGTACAAATACATGCGATTATTAGAGAGAGTGGGCGAATGAATGTGTATGTGTGTGTGTGGTGTGTTAAGAAAGTGTTGAATCGTTCTATACTTCAATATGTACAAGGAGGGCATGGTAGATAGCACATACTTTCTTCAAGGAAAAAAGAGACTTCTTGCCATCATGTCCTTCATAACCTAAGCACATCTGTCACTTCTGAAGTTTAGCCACTGTTGTAATGTAGGAAATATGGCAGCCAGTTTGTGAACAGCCACCTTCCTCCAAACAGCAACTTGGTAATAACCTGGTTTTGCAGAATGCTGATTGAAGAATACATATTGTCCAGGATGGTGTAAAGTTAAAAATGAGGCAGAAATTGCTAATCCTTGGCGTGCAGCCACAGCCATAATGTGTCTCAAGGTATCTTTTTTTGTTCAATTACATGCACAAAGCAGAAATGTTGAGGGAAAGCCTCTTAAGATTCAATGGCAGGTGAGTTTGTTGACACGCAAAATATGCATGATGCCATGGTTTGCTGCATTATAGATTCCATCTTGTCCCCTATCTCCTATACCTCATCCAGGAGTGTTCACTGTGAACACATGGGTTCGGAAATTGAACGTTCTAGATTTTGCGATGTTGCTATCTCTCCTCCCGAAGCAAACAAATAATTTTTGCAAAGATCTAGGCAAACAGGGAGAACACACCAGAGCAAAAGGGGGGTTAAGTTGGAACTGTATAAATCACTGGTTAGGCCGCAACTGGAGTACTCTGGTCACCACATTATAGGAAGGTCTTTATTGGACAAAACAGCGTGCAGAGGAGATTTACCAGTGCTTGCTAGAGGGTTTGGGCTATGAGGAAAGATTGGATAAGCTGGTGTTACTTTTCTTGAAGCAACAAAGGATGAGAGGGAGGAAAATACAGGTGTATAAGATTATTAGGGAAATAGAATGGATAGAAAAAAAAAACTTTTTCCTTCAGTAGAAGCATCAGTAACCAGGAGACAGAGATTTAAAGGAAGAGGAGAGTTGAGGAGAAACCTATTGTTCCAGAAGGAGGTAGGAGTCTGGAACTCACTTCCTGTAAGAGTGGTTGAGTCAGAAACTCTTGTAACATTTAAGCCCTATTTAGATATTCACTTGCATTGCCATAGCCTCCAGGGCTATGGGCCAAGAGCTGGAAAATGGGCTTGGTGCAGAGAGATCTTTGGTGACCAGCCGCAGGTACAACAAGCCAAATGGCTGCCTTCAGTAAATGTCTATGTTCCTATAAGGCAATGGATGATAGATGAAGCACACCACACACTTATGAATATCTGAATGACTCAATCAGATGAGAAGCACTTTAAGTGCTCTCCTTCTGGCTTGCTTTGCAGATGCTTGGATCTAATCAATATGCAGAGTCACTTCCCACACTAATAGGCAATAGTGTCCCAGTCTACTTCACTGATGTCTCTCGGATTCAGATAGGGTAATAAAGTTTGACATGTTTTAAAATCAGTTGTGCTATCGCTTGAGACTGCCTTCATTTTTTTTCTTGGATCTGCAGTAATTTCCCTGCAGTGATACTTGATCACGATTAATTTCTAAGACTTGCACATAATGTCAGAGGCCGTTCCACTGTAGAAAATAAAATAAAAGAATTGAAATTTCACAAGCTAGGCTTTAAGTAGCCTGCTGAGACTCAACAGGGTGACTGTACTTGCTGCTGTCCTAGTTTTGAGAATATCATTTTTTATCAATTGAAACTTCAATCTATCAAGAACAATAGATCCTTAGGAACGACTGGAGCCTGCTACCTAACTAGGAATGCTAGACTCTTTTAAATTTCAGCAAGACAGGCAACTGATACAGAGTTATAGCATCACACAGCACGGAAACAGACCCTTCGGTCCAACCAGTCCATGCCAACCAAAATCCCAAACTAAACTATCCCCACCCTGTCTGAGCTTGGCCCATATCCCCCCCAAACGTTTCTTATTCATGCACTTACCTAAGTGTCTTTTAAACATTGTACCCACATCCAACACATCCTCAGGAGGTTCACTCCACACACAAACCACTGTCTGTGAAAAAAAAAAAGCCCCTCGTGTCTTTTTTAAATTTTTCTGTTCTCACCTTCAAAGCCTGGAGCATCAGAGGCTGAGGGATGACTTTATAGAGGTTTATAAAATCAGAGGGGCATGGATAGGGTAAATAGACAAGGTCTTTTCCATGGGGTGAGGGAGTCCAGAAAGAGAGGGCATAGGTTTAGGGTGAAAGGGGAAAGATATAAAAGCGACCTAAGGGGCAACTCGAGATGGACGAGTTGGACTGAAGGGTCTGTTTCTGTGCTGTACAGCTCTATGACTCTATATACCCCTTGGTCTTGATAACACCCGCCCTAGGGAAAATACACTGGCATTCACCTTATCTATACCCCTCAGGATTTTCTAAATCTCTATAAGGACACCCCTCAACCTCCTGCGCTCCAGTGAAAAAAATCCCAGCCACTCCTTGTAATTCAAATCCTTCATTCCTGGCAATATCCTGGTAACTCTCTTTTGAACTCTCTCCAGCTGAATGATATTCTTCCGATGACAGTGAGATCAGAACTGGACACAGTGCTCCAGAAGAGGTCTCACCAACATCCTGTACAACCTCAACATGACTTCCCAACTCCCATACTCAAAGGACTGAGCAGTGTAGGCAAGCATGCTTAACACCTTCCTAACCACCCTGCCTACATGTGATGTAAACTTCAAAGAATTATGTACCTGAACCCCTAGTGGTCTCTGTTGTACAGCATTCCCAAAGCGCGAGTTAGGCCTTGGTGTCCTTGCAGTGTCCACCAACACTGTTGAGGCAATTAGAGAGAAGTGGGCACAGTGGGGACTGGAGTGCTTTATTCACTCCCCCCCCCCCCCCCCCCCCGCGCCACCTCCACCCCGCAACACCACCACCTCCACCCTGCAACACCATTTTGATTTAATCCCTCCCTTGTTTTCCCCACCATTTTAATTTTCATTATTGTGCCACTGCCTTCGATGAGCAGTGCATATTGTTTGTTTACTTAATTAATTGGGTGGTTTGCTGGTGGCCTTTTCAAACTCAAAAACAAAGCTGAGCTCATAGGGCCCTATGGCACAGTGGTAGTGTGCCTAGGTCTGAGTTGGGAAGCCTGGATTCAAGTCTCACGGATCTGGAATGCTGTAACATATCTGAACGGGTCAGTTAAAAATCTCTATAATTAAGAGTGAGAGTGATTAGGAGAAGAACTGGGCTTGTGTGCTGGAATATATGATCTCAATTTTGTCTTCAATAAAGAGAGATTTGGGTTCATGTGCTGTGCTGCTATCGTGCAGTGGTTGGCACATGCACCTTCGGCCCCCTAAGCCAAGGGACTGAAACATGGCAGGCGTTCAGGTTTTGGGTGCATGGGAAAGGGCATCTCTCTCTCTCTCTCTCTCTCTCCTTGGTCATGATGTGGAGGAGCCAGTGTTGAACTGGGGTGGACAGAGTTGAAAGTCACACAACACCAGGTTATAGTCCAACAGGTTTATTCGGAAGCACTAGCTTTCGGAGCGCTGCTCCTTCATCAGGTGGTTGTGGAGCAGGACAGTAGGACACAAATTCTGTGCCTTATGGTCCTGCTCCACAGCTTCCTGATGAAGGAGCAGCATGAACAGAATTCATTCTTTCATATACCTGGCTTTTGGAGGCGGGCTCTCCACTACAGGAAGCCCCAAACTTTCCATTGAGGTCCATGGGTGGAAGGTGTTGCACAAAATGACTGTAGGCTGTGGCTGTGGATACTCTCAGCCGAACCACAGACCGCTTGCATTTTGGTTGTGGGAGAACATACTCCATCATCAGTTATTTGAAAAATCATTGATTGTGCTTTTGGTTGCAATTCAGCACCCTGCTCCTGAACTAAGGCACTTCATGCTGGGGTGGGCAGGTCACAGATTCTCCTTGTGGGCCTACTCCTGGCTAAAGTAGATATCAATAGCTTGATTTTGATTTGATTTATTATTGTAACATGTACCTCGGTAAAGTGAAACGCTTTGCTTTGCGTGCAGTTTGGGCAGATATAACCAGACAAAGTGCGTTAGGGTAATAGATCAGAGCGAGGGAGACAATGTTACAGCTGCAGAGAAAATGCACAAAGAGCAAGATCAAAATTAAATCTTAAATTTGAGAGGTCCATTCAGAAGTCTGATAACAGCAGGAAAGACGCTGTTCTTGAATCTGTTGGTATGTATGTTTAAGCTTTAGCATCTTCTACCTGGTGGAAGAGAGTATAGCCAGAGTTGGGATTGGGGGGGGGGAGGGAAGGGAGGGGGGGTTGGTGATATTGGCTGCTTTCCCGAGGCAGCTGGAGGGATAGATGGAGTCAATGGATGGAAGGCTGGTTTGCCTGATGGACTGGACTGTGTTCATGGCTCTCAGTCACTTCTTGTGAACTTTGGGAAGAGCAGTTGCCAGACCATGTTGTGCATCTATAAGAATTGGTAAGACTCCCTGCAGACTTGCCAAATTTCCTTAGTCTCCGAGGAAGCTGCGCTTTCTTGACTGTTGCATTGACATGGGTGGACCATTGCTGGTGATCATCACTCCCAGGAACTTGACGCGCTGTACCATCTCCACCTCAGCTCCATCGATGCTGTCAGGGGCATGCAAGTCATGACGGGGAGCCATCATCCTCAATAGCCTACCTCCCTTCTGCAGCTCTTTTGTGCCTCGATGCCCTTGGACATGGAACACACATTTCCCACTGGTACTCTTGAAGCATTTAGGAATAGCTGAGCACCGCAGAGGTTCATTACCTCCCCCACTGACATCCTTTTGATTTAATCCCACCATCTTTCCTCCTCCTTTGTGATTTTTCTAATTGTTACATTGCCCCTGGCAGGTGGTGTTTGTAATTCTGATGGGTTTATTTTATGAAAGAGAGGAGTTGGGTTTCTGTGAACAGCTGAACTCTCCCCCATTGGGGGGGTTCTGGTCAGGGGAAAGTAATCCAGAAGGGAAAGGTGGAAACTGATGTTTGTGTTAAATTTACAATAAACTCTTGTAAATGTCTGAATATGTTTTGCTGAATAATTTAACATTGTGAACATTGGCCTGTCAAACATCTGATACCTCAGCTGCATAGAAGTCCATCAGGTTTTGCCTGAAGATTGACTTGCTGCATAAAGAACACACAGCATTTGTCTCTGGATAACACAGCAAAGCAAAGAAAGAAAACTGTCAGGAAAAACAGGCAAATGAGAAAATTAAACGTGTTTGTCATAAAGTAACTGGAAATTTCCCATTCATGGCCTGACCCAGCTAAAATGGATAAACGCTCCATTTTCATTGGATACATCAAGGTAGGCATCGATAAATTAAAAAAGATTAACTTCAATTTTTGTTTGCATAATACCTATAGCTCTTGGATTTGGTTTATTCTTGTCCCATGTACCGAGACACAATGAAAAGTTGTGAACTCAGTCCAGTCCATCACACAAACTTTCCACTAACTCCATTTATACTTACTGCTGCCTCGGGAAAGCAGCCAACATCATCAAAGACCCTTCCCACCCCGGGTGACGCTCTCTTCCACCCTCATCTGTCGTGCAGAAGATAGAAAAGTTTGAAAACACAAACCAACAGATTCAAGAACAGCTTCTTCCCTGCTGTTATCAGACTTTTGAACAGACTTCTCAGACATTAGAGTTGATCTTTCTCTGCACCTTCTCTGTAGCAGTAACACTATGTTTTGTTCTACTACCCTGATGCACTTATGTAAGGTGTGGCCTGTCTGGATAGCACACAAAACAATACAATACGTTTGTTAGTCATCTGATGAAAACAGTTGATGCCACTCTACAGCTGGGTGTGCTTTGCTAACAAATAAGCAGAAACCACAGAACAGGAGAACTCCAGCACTCCATCTCAGTCAGTTCCAGTTCCACAGCTGACTATTTAAGAGTTTCTTTATTGCAACAAGGCTCTTCCACAAAATAGCTGATAATTTATGTTGAGTGAGGCACATTTTCAGATCTGGTGCTTCCAAAGGGGAGATTCATATGGTGCACCAATAATGGAGAGAAATGCAGCTATTCTGGCTATCATCTTGCATTGATCCCTGTTAATCATTTGACAGTGACGTTATACCCCATCCATTATTTTGAAGTTAACTTCTATATTATGAATTTCGTGAAATTCTATTTGACGCCTATCCTATATTAGTCAGATGGCAGAGTTGTCTTTACTTCATTACCGAAATATTTAATTAAGTTATTTTAATTTCTGCTTAATTCTTGTGGATGGTGGAGTGTTTGTAACAAGGTCAGCCAAATGGACCTCATAAAATACAAGTTCCCTGATTGAGGCTGTTAATCTGGTCCAACCAGGGAGCCTTGGCTGCCAGACACAGAGGAGTGTCAGACATTCTGACATGCTGGGAGCTGGCTCTGAGAGAGCTGGACTAGTGCCAAGGAGCTGGGTTTGCCAAGTGTAAATAACGGGTGCCTTGGTGATGGGATACAGGCCTGTGTGGCATTATTTCAGTAGTGATGAAAGTATAATATGTTCCTTGAGAAAGTTGCTCGGAACTGACGTCTTTGAGTTGGGGCAACTATTTCTGGCATTGTGCCGTTATTTGGGGAGCTTGACTTGTTCAACCCTGCCATCAAGATCAGGGTCCAGTGCATGAAAAGAATGTGTTATTTTTTTTCCAAGCAAGTAACATCGGAGCAGATGAAAAGCAATGAGTAATTCCCCTGATAGCTTGTGGGCCCGCAGCTTTTTCAGTTATTCGGAGTCTAACTTTCCCTGAGGCACTACACACTAAAACCTTTCAAGCACTGACGGATTTAGTTAAGGAATATTATGACCCCAGGCCTCCTCTAATTCTGAAAAGCTATCATTTTAACTCAATAATTCTAGAACCAGAAGAATCCATATGAGGATTTTTGACTAGGTTAAGATGACTGGCAGAGGCATGTGACTTTGGTTTAACCCTTAATTAAATGTTTAAAGATAGGCTGGTATGTGGAATTAAAGATGTAGCCATGCAAAAGCACCGACTAGTTGAAGCCTAACTAGACGTCAAACAAGCATTACAACTAACTACAACTAAGAGATGATGGGAGAAATAGCAAGTGCACTGGTGGTAATTTTCCAAAACTTGCTGGACTCTGAGGCAGTCCCAGCAGATTGGAAAACAGCAAATATGACGCCACTGCTTAAAAAGGGAGATAGACAAAAGATGGGGGATTATAGACAGATTAGCTTAACCTTTGTAGTGGGGAAGATGCTGGAGTCTATTACCAAGGAAGAAATAGCAAGGCATATGGATTGAAGTTGTATTCCTAGGCAGATGCATCATGGGTTCATGAAAGGCAAGTGATGCTTAACTAATCTACTGGAATTCTATGAAGACATTGCGAGCACGGTGGAAAACAGGGACCCAGTAGATGTGGCGTACCTAGACTTCCAAAAGTCCTTCAACAAGATGCCACACAAGACGCTCCTGCATAAGATAAGGATGCATGGCATTATGGGTAAAGTATTAGCATGGACAGAGAATTGGTTAACCAACAGGAAACAAAGAGTGGGGATAAATGTGTGCTATTCTGGTTGGCAATCAGTATCTAGTGGTCTGCCTCAAGGATCGGTGTTGGGACCACAATTATTCACAATTTACAGAGATGATTTGGAGTTGAGGGCCATGTGTAGTGTGTCAAAGTTTGTAGATGACACTAAGATGAGTGGCAGAGCAAAGTGTGCAGAGGACTGTGAAACTTTGCAGAGGAACATAGGTACATTGAGTGAGTGAGAAGCAGGGAGGTTATGTTACAGATGTACAGGGTGCTGGTGAGGCCACACCTGGAGTACTGTGTACAGATTTGGTCTCCTTACTTGAAGAAGGATGTACTGGCACTGGAGGGGGTGCAGAGGGGGTTCACTGGGTTGGTTCCGGAGTTGATGAGGTTGGTTTATGAGGAGAGACTGAGTAGACTGGGATTATTTTCAGTGGAATTCAGAGGAATGGGAGGGGATCTTATGGAAACATACAAAATGATGAAGGGAATAGACAAAATAGAAGTAGAGAGGATGTTTCCACTGGCAGGTGAAACTAGGACAAGAGGGCATAGCCTTGAAATTAGAGGGATATCTCACAGCTGGATAAATACCCCATCCCTCACATAGAGGATTTATACACAAAGCTGGCAGGGGGAACTATCCTTCACAAAGCTGGACATGAGCCATTCAGTTGGATGAGGAGTCCCAGAAATATGCCGCAATTAATACCCACAAGGGATTGTACCAATATACAAGGCTGCCTTTTGGAGTCTGGTCAGCCTGTGCAATTGTTCGACAGATGATGGAGAACATGGTACAAGGTCTACCCCAGGTCACCATTTATCTGGATGACGTGCTAATAACAGGGAAGACCAATAAGGAGCACTTAGAGAACTTGAACACAGTCCTTCGATGTTTCTCCCAGGCGGGCGTACACCTTAGAAGGGAAAAATGTGTGTTCCAGACACCCCAAGTGACCTACCTGGGTTGCAGAGTTGACAAGTCCAGGTTACACCCATTGGAAGATCAAGTATGGACGATCAAAGGTGCCCCAGCTCCCACGTCGGTAACAGAGAACAGGTCTTTCCTTGGGCTAATGAATTATTACTGAGAGTTTATATATAACCCGAACTCCATCTTGGCACCTTTGCATCAACTCTTAAAAAAGGGTCAGCCTGGGAAAGGGCCATAAAGTCAAGCCATAGCCTTCAGGGAAGTGAATAAACAGCTATCATCCTCAAAAGTGTTGGCACACGTGATCCCAAGTGAGGGCTGGTATTGACATGTAATGCCTCCCCATGTGACATTAGGGTGGTATTAGCTCAGAGGTGGCCCAATGGAGAGGAACAGCCAACAGCATACGCATCCAGGACTTTGGCTAATGCACAGCGAAAATAGCCCCAGATAGATAAGGTTTGGCAGTCAGATTTGGAGTCAGGAAGTTCCACCAATACCTTTTAGATGTAAATTAGTAATAATAATGGACCACAAATCCCTGCTAGGTTTACTGAAAGAGGATGAGGCAGTGCCGCCTATAGCTTGAGGCTGAATTCAGTGGTGGGCTCTAATGCTGAGTGTGTTGAATTACAAGTTGGAACACTGTCTGGAAGGCCAAGTAGCAAATGCGGATGCATTGAGCTGCCTCCGACTGGCAGATACACCATTGGTAACACCACCACTGGAAGAGTCTGTACTGGTTTTCAATGTTCTGGACACACTTCCAGTCACTGCTGACAATATCAGACTTTGGACGCAGAATGATCTGGTTCTGGCAAAACTGAAACAGCTGGTATTGAGGGATACCAAAGGGCTGTTATAACCAGAATTAGACCAGGAGAGGCCTGATCACAGTAGAAGATTGCATATTAATACGGGGAGAAAGAGTGATTGCACCGAGCAAAGGTCACTGCCAGATACTAGGTGAACTCCAACAGGGTCATCTAGGTGTTTCCAAAATGACAATGTTGGTGAGAAGTTATAACTGGTGCCCAAGATTGGATACAGACATAGCTGTGTTGTTGGGGCAGTGCCCAAAGTGCCAACCAGGACAAAACCTACTGCCAGCGGCGCCCTCACATTCGTAGAAATTGCTGGGTAAATCCCGGACTCGGTTACACTATGCAGGTCCTTTCACAGCTCAATGCTCTTAGTCATTATAGATGTCCACTCAAAGTGCTTGGATGCACAGAGTTCATTCTTCAAACACGGGGACAATGATAGAAAAACTGTGTGCATCTTTTGCAATACATGGACTCCCAGAAGTGTTGGTCACAGATAACGAGTCATTGTTTACCAGGCAGGAATTTGAGTATTTCCTAAGGTCGAATGGGATTTGGCATCTAAGGACAGTTCCATACCACCCCATCACCCAACGGTGTGGTGGAAAGAGCAGTCCAAACTTTGAAGGCAGGCTTGAAGAAGCACTCGATACTAAACTGTCCCAGTTCCTATTTGATTAGCGGACCACCCTTCTCGCAATTACAGGGATAGGTCCAGCAGAGTTGCTAATGGGGAGAAGACTCCACACCAAGTTAAGTCTGACCATTTCGGACCTGGAGTGAGGGTGAAACAGTATCAAGAGCGCCAATGCTGGACACAAGACTCCACTAAATGAGAGCGAGAGAGAGAGTTGACTTCAGGGGACGAAGTTTGGTGGAGGAACCATAGCAATGGCCCTGGTTCGAGGCATGGTTCACACAAGGTCAGGTCCAGTGGTGCATATAGTTTGAGCGGCAGTCTTGAACAAGCATGTGGATCATACGGAAGCTGTAAACTTGCAAATGGTGCTCCTCAGAACATTTGGAAAGGCCGTTAGAAACCTTAGGTTCTCCATTTCTGTCTGACTCTTAGATGGATTTGATGGATCTTGCCGCTTCAATGTCTTTGCTGTCTGAAGGGAGTGAATTTCTCCCAAGATGCTCTGGGTGTAAGAGGCGAGGTACTCTGCATTACACACCACCCGTATCAAAGGCAGACTTGGAGGTACCTGGCTCGGTGCTAAAATGCATCAGGAGCACTACAAAAAAGGGCCTATGACATCAGACTCAGTGGGGGAAGCAGGAAGTGATTGTAACAAGGTCAGCCAGGTGGACCTTGTAGAATATGAATTCTCTGGTTTGAGGTTGTTAATCTGGTCTAATCAGGGAGCCCTGCCTGACAGATATAAGCAGAGATTCTGTTAACTGAGGGCTGGCTCTGAGAGACCTGGACCAGTATCAAGAACTTTCAACATGCAAATAAAGGGTGACTTGGTGACGGGATACCATTCTCTGTGGAGTTATTTTAGGTGGCTATCAACTTCTCCTTGTCACTTAATACCAGATTTTTAAAAAGCAACATGTTATAGAGTCATAGAGTCATAGAGATGTACAGCATGGAAACAGACCCTTCAGTCCAACTTGTCCATGCCGACCAGATATCCCAACCCAATGTAGTCCCACCTGCCAATACCCAGCCCATATCCCTCTAAACCCTTCCTATACATATACCCATCCAGATGCCTTTTAAATGATGCAATTGTACCAATCTCCACCACTTCCTCTGGCAGCTCATTCCATACACGTACCACCCTCTGTGTGAAAAGTTGTCCCTTAGGTCTCTTTTAAAACTTTCCCCTCTCACCCTAAACCTACGCCCTCTAGTTCTGGACTCCCCCACCCCAGGGAAAAGACCTTGTCTATTTATCCTATCCATGCCCCTCATGATTTTATAAACCTCTATAAGATCACCCCTCAGTCTCCAACGCTCCAGGGAAAACAGCCCCAGCTTATTCAGCCTCTCCCTATAGCTCAAACTCTGGCAATATAATTGATGCCAGAATTAGAGGAGCACAGATCTCCCAGAGGGGTGTGGAGATGGAAATAACTGCAGAGACAGGGAGGGGTGTGGCCATGGAGGGATCCGAAAACAAGAGTGAGAATATTAAAATCAATCCATTGATGCTTCACCAGATCACAGAATCTCTACTGTGTGGAAGTAGGCCATGCGGCCCATCCAGTCAACACAGACCCTCCAAAGAACATGCCACCCAATACCTGCAACCCTGCATTTCCTATTGCCAGGCCATCTAACCTGCGCATCTCCGGACCACGGGAGGAAACCAGAGCACCCGGAGGAAACCCACGCAGACATGGGGAGAAAGGGCAAACTCCACACAGCCTGAGGGTGGGATCCAACATAGTGCAGGGAACAGGGAGATGATGGGGGAAACTGAACTTGACTTGAATCAGGATGTGGGCAGCTGGATTTCAGCACAAACTGGAAATTAAAAGTGGGAGCTTTCTATTCAAG
Organism: Chiloscyllium plagiosum; assembly: GCF_004010195.1. Classification (NCBI taxonomy): domain Eukaryota; kingdom Metazoa; phylum Chordata; class Chondrichthyes; order Orectolobiformes; family Hemiscylliidae; genus Chiloscyllium; species Chiloscyllium plagiosum. The sequence goes on along the minus strand of NC_057726.1, from coordinate 64,140,809 downwards.
TCGCTCAGTGTCACACCACATGACTTGAAACAGGAACAAAAAAAACCTCTACTTCCTAAACTTCAACACAAACTCTCGAACTCCTGGTGTTCAACTGACAATTCAAGAATAAGATTGTGCCATTCAAACGATAGGGAGTGAAGGAATTCCCAAATGTTTGTAGAGATGAAACAGAAGAAGAGGGGTTTGAAAGGTAATTAAGGTGGGAAGCAAGGCCTGACGGTATTCCAACCTTCCAGGATACTTCAAAGTAATGAATCTTCCACATGAAGCTGTGAACTTTCTCACCTTAAGCACGATACAGAATGTTTATATCCTATGGACAATGTTTAGAGTGCACAGCTATTATATCAGTTAAGTTTTCACACAGCAAGCTCCCAAAAACATCAAATAAGTGAAATAATCTGATAGTCACTCGACAGTACAGAGCTTGGGTGTTGATGAGAAAGAAATGTGCAGAGGAAGCTTTTTGTCTAGCAACTCAATGGGACAGAAATACAAAAACAAATGCAAAACCTCCAAGGGAATACTATTTAATATTTGGTATTCTGATGACAGCAAGGCAAATCTTCTGACAGCGTGCCTCCTTTTCAACAATAAATAACCTGATTTGTTGGCATCAGTTGATACAGCCAGAAACATTTTTGCAATCTTTTACATTTGGCTGAGACACAACCGACATTTCATGTCCTTTCAGTCATGAACAACAGTTCCTCCTCCATGGCTCCCCCAGTACTACACCGGAATGTCTACATGCGTTCAAAGTTAGCCGTGGTGCTCAAGAGTCTCATGACTTCAGTCAAAAACAAAAGTGCGATGATGGAGTCAACAGCCAATAACTTTCGCAGCACTGCGTTTCCTGTGAGAATCACCCGATCTTTCCCTTTCCCTCCGTGTTTCAATGAGAGATTATCCGTCAATGCTGTAGAAGTGATAAGAAAATCCCATGGAAGCAACATGCTACCGTGCCTCAACGTCACCAACCCTTTCACATACATTTTGAAACTGTCAAGGGAACAAACACAGATCCATAAAAATCCATGAAATTAAAATTTCAGGGCCTGTTGTCACTGGATTGAGACAGGTTGATGTTGCATTTTACGACATGGTAGAATAGATTATCTGTAAATTGAAGAGACTTCTAATTTTTCCACTTTGAAATTCGCTCAGATTATTATAGACAGTGACCTCAAAGAATGCCTCATTTTATTATGGTATTTTATGATTTACTACCTTAAATTCTTGAAATTTGCAAATTTAATTCAACTTTACGCACAAGGAATTCTCTTCTGCATCACCCTATGAGTAATGTTTTGCTTGCACAGAAATTACAAGCTTATAGAAATAATCATCAAGAAAAGATAAGCTAATGGTTCAAGGACAAAACGGCAACGAGTCATTGAGAAAGTGCGGTTGTGATATTCCAGATATTGGTCATTTTTCACTACCTATTCACTCAAAAGGAAATTTTATTTCAATATGTTCCAGAAAAGACCAAGGCAATTAATTTATACCTTGTTTTTTTTTTGAAGTGTTTCAACCAAATGCTCACAGGAAAGCACTATTTCATCACAGCAGCTGGAAATGTAAATCAATTCAGATAACTAAATACATCTGGACAAAATGTCTCTCATTCAACAAAATGACCACGAGCTGAGGAAGGGTCACCGGATCCGAAACGTTAACTCTGGTTTCTCTTCACAGATGCTGCCAGACCTGCTGAGCTTTCGTAGTTATGACCACATAACCATCGGATTGGTGCAAGAGCCTACAATGTCCTTTTGTAAAGGTAATCTGTCATCTAGCTTGTGTACGTCTCCTGATTCCTAGCAAGGTGGTTGCCTCTTAACTGAGGCAGGAATGAACAAGCAACTCAGCTGACAAGGTGTCAGCTCAGTTGCTTGTTCATTCCTGCCTCAGTCAGCTCACCACCAATTGCTTGAGTGTACCTGGGAATGAAGCCTGCACACTGGCCTTGCCAATGGTGACTGCATCGCATGATTCAGGACTGAATGCGGATAAAAAGATACAACTGTAAAAGCTGAATAAATCCATGCTTTTATTTTGCAGCAGAGAATTGCCGCATGCCATACCACCAGCTGTTCTACAATCCTGATGAAGGGCTTTTGACCGAAACGTCAATTCTCCTGCTCCTCGGATGCTGCCTGACCTGCTGCGCTTTCCCAGCACCACACTCTCGGTTCTATTTAAAGACCTGTCTTCATTATCTTGAGGATTTGTTTTCTAAATGTGCAGCTCTAACCTCTTTAATGATCAAATCTAATACTTTCCCTGAGACAGATGTCAAGCTGGTTGGCCTAGAGCATCCTCTTTGCTGCCTCTCTCCCTTCTTAACTCGAGTCCGTGAGATTATCTACTTTTCTGCCTGATGGATCATTTTGTTAATCAAGGGGATTTTAAATAATTAACAGCAACTTATCTATTAACTCATTAGCCACCTCTTTTGAGGACATTTGATGAAGTCCATTAGCATGCAGAGACTTGTCAGTGCACAGCTCAGTTTGCTCAGTATCACTTCCTGTGTGCTCGTAATTTCATCACGTTCTCCCTTTCCTTTCATCTCCTGATTTACAGCCATTATCGGAATGTCCTTTGTAGTGAATACAGAAGCAGAACAGTTGTTCATTTCATTTGCCATTTCCTTATCTCCTATTAACGCCCCATCCTCATTCTCTGCTGACCAACACCCACTTTATTTCCCCTTACTCTTTTTAAATACCTGCAGAAACACTTGCTATCTATTTGTGCATGTCTAGTTAAGCTATCCCTTATAAGCCAAATTCTTCCACCTGATTAATTTTTAAGTCATTCTCTGCCATTCTTTATAGTTTGACCAAACACCTGACCCGCCAGTCAGCTGGGTGCCATTCTACACTTTGTCCTTAAGTTTGATGCTTTCTGCAACTTACTTATTGAATGATGGATGGCGGGCACACTTTTTAAGATGTTTGTCTTCCAATCTCTTCCATCAGGCAGAAGACACAGAAACTTGAACACATGCACCAACAGGTTCAAGAGCAGCTTCTTCCCTGCTGAGTGGCCCTTTCTAACTTCAAATCTAACACTGACCGTGTTTGCATGCACCTCCTGTGCAGTTTGTAACCTTGTTGCCTCGCTCTGTCTAAGCACCCTGTGATCTGTATGTCTTTGTATGTTATGATCTGCCTATACTGAATGCAAAACAAAACTTTTTGCTGTACTTAGGTACACATGATAACAAGAATCAATCAAATCCTTATGGTAAGAATTAATTTATTCTGAAATATCCACCTTGAATGGCTCTATTGATCCATCCTCTCGCCTAGAGACCCAGGTTCAATTCCCGCCTCAGGTGACTGACTGTATGGAGTTTGCACATTCTCCTCGTGTCTGCGTGGGTTTCCTCCGGGTGCTTCGGTTTCCTCCCACAGTCCAGAGGTGTACAGGTCAGGTGACTTGGCCATGCTAAATTGCCCATAGCATTAGTCGGGGGGGGGGGGGGATGGGTGGGTTGCTCTTCGGAGGGTGGGTGTGGACTTGTTGGGCCGAAGGGCCTGTTTCCATACTGTAAGTAATCTAATCTAACCACATTGGTGTGGGTCTGGTGTCACATGTAGTCCAGACCAGGTAAGGATTGCAGTTTTCTCCCCTGAAGGATATTAGTGAATGAAATGAATTTTTCTGACAATTGGCAATGGATGTACGGTCACCATTAGATGCTGAAATAAATGGACAATGGGTATTCTGAAGCTACTGTTTTGGCACTTTCCGCAGGTCAAGTACCATTTAAAATATGAAAAGCTGCAATCTCAAGGACACCAGAGAAGGCACAGATATTTCACATTGTGCAAACTTCTTCATTCCATTCATTTCAATTTACTTGAGAGAACATTCGCTCCTTTTCCACCCAATCTCCCAAAATCTGTTTTCACTTTCCTCATTCTCAGTATTGTCCATCATTTATGCTGAGTCGATTCTATCTTCAAATTGAACTCAACGGTATTCCTTTCAACCGCAGACTTGATCTTTTTATTGCCATCAGGCTTTTATAATCCAAGTTTCACAAAATCTATCGTGACAGCTTGATTTCCTTCATCTCTTCTCCTCTGTTCTTTCCTACAAAATGGAATCCTATCCAAGGAAGCTTTAACACCTTCCCATGAATATTTTCCAGGTCTAAATAAGACAGGATAACGAAATAAAAAAATAGCATAACATCTCAACTAATTGCCAAATAATTAGAAAACCTTTCAGTTATCTGTGGGATTGCTTTGCTGCTTGAGCTTGATTGCAGTTATCTGGCATATTAAAGTTGATCTTTCTCTGCACCTTCTCTGTAGCTGTAACACTATGTTCTGCATTCAGTTCTAGTATCCTGATGTACTTTTGTAAGACAGGATTCCCCTGGATAGCACACAAAACAATACTTTTTACTATATCTCAGTAGATGTGGCAAATTCAAGAACAGCTACTTCCCCGCTGTTATTAGACTTCCGAATGGACCTCTCAAATTTTAAATTGACCTCGCTCTTTATGCACCTTCTCTGCAGCCGTAACATTGTATTCCTCACTCTAATCAATCATCCGAATGCACTTTGTACAAGTCTTGCCTTTAGAATTCGAACTTGAAACTTTATTGCTGGAACAGCACAGCAGGTCAGGCAGCATCCAGGGAACAGGAGATTCGACGTTTCGGGCACAGGCCCTTCTTCAGGAATGAGCAGAGAGTGTTCAGCAGGAGAAGATAAAAGGTAGGGAGGAGGGACTTGGAGGAGGGGCGTTGGAAATGTGATAGGAAATGTGATAGGTTTTCCACCTATCACATTTCCAACGCCCCTCCTCCAAGTCCCTCCTCCCTACCTTTTATCTTCTCCTGCTGAACACTCTCTGCTCATTCCTAAAGAAGGGCCTGTGCCCGAAACGTCGAATCTCCTGTACCCAGGATGCTGCCTGACCTGCTGTGCTGTTCCAGCAATAAAGTTTCAACTT
>NC_057726.1:64129960-64133865 GCF_004010195.1 Chiloscyllium plagiosum | reverse complement strand
ACAGCACAGCAGGTCAGGCAGCATCTAGGGAACAGAAGATTCGACGTTTCGGGCACATGCCCTTCTTCAGGAATGAGCAGAGAGTGTTCAGCAGGAGAAGATAAAAGGTAGGGAGGAGGGACTTGGAGGAGGGGAGTTGGAAGTGGAGGAGATGCGGTGGAGGGCACCGTCGACCACGTCGCCTTCCTGACCTGCAGTCTTCTTGTTGACCTCTCCGCCTCCATCCTACTCCGACCTATCACCCTCACCTTGACCTCTTTCCACCTATCACATTTCCAACGCCCCTCCTCCAAGTCCCTCCTCCCTACCTTTTATCTTCTCCTGCTGAACACTCTCTGCTCATTCCTGAAGAAGGGCCTGTGCCCGAAACGTCGAATCTCCTGTTCCCTGGATGCTGCCTGACCTGCTGTGCTGTTCCAGCAATAAAGTTTCAACTTTGATCTCCAGCATCTGCAGACCTCACTTTCTCCTCTTTAGAATTCGAACCACTACTCTGTGGAGACAGGTCCTTTGGCCCAATGACCCTCTGAAGTGCAACCCATCCAGACCCATTCCCCTGCATTTACCCCTGACTAATCCACCTCGTCTACACATCCCTGACGACTACGGGCAATTTAGCATGGCCAATTCACCTGACCTGCACATCTTTGGGCTGTGGGAGGAAACCGGAGCACCTGGAGGAAACCCACGCAGACACGGGGAAAACGTGCAAACTCCACACAGTCAGTCGCCGAGGCTGGAATCGAACCTGGGTCCCTGGCGCTGTGAGGCAGCAGTGCTAACCATTGAGCCACTGTGCTGCTCCAATGCGATGAGCTACCTGTACTGTGTGCGATAGAAAATTGTTTCACTGTATCTCTATGACAATAAAATAAATACAAGATTGTATTTTTAATTTTAAAATTCTGATACTTTTGGGTTACTTCTGTAATTTGCAATACCTGGTTACGATTTATACAATTCTCATCGCAACCTCTCCAAAGGTTTGATAACATCTTTAAACTTGCAATATCAGAAGTCAAAGTAACAGGTTCAGAGCCTGAAGGATGTGCGAAAGAAGCAATACTCAGGTGTAGAACAAGAGGAAGCATATTGAGGTCAAACGGGCAGAACAGGCCTTTGATAAATAGACACAACGGGAAAGAGTTCTCCCAGGGATTTGGAGACCTGTTCAAAGGCTGGGGCAATAGGAGAGGAAGGAGACAAAGAAAAACACTACTGCAAAGATTTTGCTGGCTCATTGATGCGTTCCCACTGCCTTGTGCTTTTTCCGAAGGCAGTTTCAATGCCTAATGGCAGCTACCCCTTTTGAGATCGGCTTGGCAATTGCAAATACTCAAAGGACAGCCCTGAAGGCTGAAGTTGAAAAGCGTTTGATGAGAACAAGAGTTGAACATGGGTCAGGCTGTCCGAGACTGTAGGCAGGAGGCCAATTAAGGTTCAGCAGCAACCAATTAGCAGCAATTTTCCAGGGTAAACGAGACACAGTGTCACTCGAGAGCCGTGCAGTTTGTGCAGCTCATCAGATTACAGGAGGTGCTCAGACAGTGGGATGTTTAAATCATTAAGATGCAAATGGCGATGTCGAAGGTCCTCCCAGGCAAAGGCTTGTGACTTGTAGAGTCATAGAGACATACAGTGCAGAGACAGACCCGTCAGTCTCACTCGTCCATGCTGGCCAGTAATCCCGAACTAAGCTAGACCCATTTACCAGCACTTGGGCCCATAACTCTCTAAACCCTTCCTCTTCATGAATGCATCCAGACGCCTTTTAAATGTTGTAATTGTCCCAGCCTCCACCACTTCCTCTGGCAGCACATTCCAAACACGCACTACTATCTGCGTGAAAAAGTTAGCCCTCAGGTCCCTTTTAAATCTTTCCCCTCTCACCTTAAACCTATGCCCTCTAGTTTTGGACTCCACCGCCCCAGGAAAAAACACCTTAACTCTTCACCCTATCCATGCTCCTCATAATTTTGTAAACCTCTACAAGGTCACCCCTCAGCCTCCGATGCTCCAGGGAAAAAAGCCCCAGCCTGTTCAGCCTCCCCCATAACTAAAATCCTCCAGCCCTAGCAATATCCTTGTAAATCTTTTCTGCACCCTCCCAAGTTTAACAACATCTTTTCTATAGAAAGGTGACCAGAATTGTACTCAGTATCCCAAAGCTGGCCTTGCTAATATCCTATGCAGGTGCAACACGATATCCCAATTCAATGTTCTGACCAGTGAAGGCCAGCATGCCAAATGCCTTCTTAACTGTGGGATATAGGTGAATTAATGTTATTTCTGCAATTATAAATTCTGATACAGATTAAATGAATTCACATTAGTTTGTGATTGTTTCTCAGCTAAGAGCTGAGTTAACATGAATGGGAACTACATAGAGGAAGTATATAATCCGTTAAAGAAAATGGTATGTTAGCATGAGACGTGATTACAGAACAATGGTAGATGTATGGGCAACAGATAAGACAGTAAGAAAAACATCTGTTTTCCCACTTGTTTGGGGACACAGGAACAAACCCTAATTAGAGAGGTCATAAAGGTCAGAGTGGCCCCGGAGAGGAATAAATGCTGATAAAGAAAGGATATGCCGAGCGGTGACCTGCAATGGGATGACGTCAAACAACCTTATGGGGACCAGAGATAGGCATTTGTCACGGACAAGGCCGGATAAACAGAAGTTGTGGGATCAGTCTTAAGGAAATGAGTGACGTAAGCGGAGGAGGGGGCAAACAATGAAATAAGAAAAAAATATGGGGATTCAAACTGTATAAATTTCAAGAGTTTGTTGGATTTGATGTGTATTTGTCATTGCCTTACCTGGCATTAGACATTGCACCCACTTGCAAATGTACAAATAAACGGCACTACTGTTTCAGATTTTTGTCTTGGACTGAAATTATTGAAGTGAGTGAGCTTTGTTTCTCACATTAACCATTCTGTCTACCCGAGACTCCACTTTCAAGAAATTATAAACCTGGACCCCAAGGTCTTTTCGTTCAGCAACACTCCACAGGGCCCTACCATTAAGTGTGTAAGTCCTGCCCTGATTTACCATTCCAAAATGCAACACCTTACATTTATATTAATTAAACTCCATCGGCCACTCCTCGGTTTATTTGCTGTTGTATCTTGGAGATAATCTTCGCTGTCCATGACATCATCTATTTGCATGCTATCTCCTTTTTGCAAGGTTTGTGAAGGTTTGTAGCTCAGGTTGAGGTTTAGAGTGTAGGTTTGCTCGCCAAGCTGTAGGTTTGATATCCAAACGTTTCATTACCTGGCTAGGTAACATCATCAGTGGCGACCTCCAAGTGAAGCAAAGCTGTTGTCTCCTGCTTTCTATTTATATGTTTGTCCTGGACGGGGTTCCTGTGGATGTCATTTCCTGTTTTTTTTCTGAGGAGTTGATAAATGTTATCTAGATCTATGTGTTTGTTTATGGCGTTGTGGTAGGAGTGCCAGGCCACAAACACTATGTGGGATAAACAGGAAGAAAGTTAGCCACCAGGATACACGAACACCAGCTAGCCACAAAAAGACACGACCCTCTCTCCCTCGTAGCCCTACACACATGTGAGAAACAAAAGCTCCCTCACTTTAATAATTTCAGTCCGAGACAAATACCTGAACAACAGCGTTGTTTTATTTGTACACCTATAGGTGGGTGCTTTGTCTAATTACCAGGTAAGGCAATGACAAAATGCACAGTATATCCCAAAAAACCCTTGCAATTTATACTGTTTTTTCCCATATGTTTTCCTTATTCCATTGTCTGTTCACTGCTTCGCTTACGTCACAGATTTCCTTAAGACTTATCCCACAACTTCTGTTTATCCTGTCTTGTCCGTGACAAACTCTTATCTCTGACTCCCACAAGGGTGTTTGACGTCAGTCTA
>NC_057726.1:64095013-64128068 GCF_004010195.1 Chiloscyllium plagiosum | reverse complement strand
GAAATCCTTGGTTTTTCGCAGCAACATCACTTTAAGTTCCCGTGTCCCATGTTGTGGAACCACCACTGCCTGGGGTCGGGAAATATTTTTCTGAATTAAAAACTGAATACAGGGAGTTAGGCAGGGTAATACGAGAAGAAGAATCATGCCGCCCCCAACCACCAGCAACGCCGTGCGCCACCAGCTACCACCTAGGAGACCATCCCACCAATACAGTCCAAGTAGAGTTCATTATTGCTGTCTTTTCAGTTTTACCGACAACGGCTTGTTCCCTTGCTCGCATGTCCAGGTGCTTTCTTCTTCAGGCGGAACAGGCCCCTTTATCCTTGTTGCGTGGACCCACCCTTTTTCTTTCGTTCGATCAGCTGCCTCAGTTGTTAACAGAACCAGGAACGGTCCTTCCCACCGCGGCTGGAGCTTTTCGGCCTTCCAGGTTTTAACAAGTATCCAATCTCCGGGCTCCACCTTATGCAGGAGGAAGTCGAGCGGCGGAGTCTGAGCCAGGAGACCTTTCCTCCGGAGTTCTGCAAAAGAACGGGATAAGGCCAGTAAATAGTCTCTGACAAATACATCTCCCCCTTGTAGAGTGGGACATCCATCAACCTTACTCCAATACGGTAATCCGAAGAGCATTTCATAGGGGGAAACCCCGACATCTCGGCGAGGTGCCGTACGTATCCTCATTAGGGCAATGGGCAGGCACTTTGGCCAGGGTAACTTAGTTTCTAACGTCAGCTTAGTCAATTGGGTCTTGAGCGTGCCATTCATTCTCTCAACTCGACCCGAACTCTGAGGATGCCAGGGTGTGTGGAATTTCCATTGGATACCCAGGGTAGTACAGATCAAATGGTGTAGCTTAGAAATAAAATGCGTCCCGCAATCGGAGTCAATATATTCCATTATGCCATATCTCGGGATTATGTTCTCTAACAACAGTCGGGCCACGGTTGGTGCATCGTCTTTGGCAGTTGGGAAAGCCTCTACCCAGTGAGTGAAATGGTCTACTATTACTAGCAGGTATTTCCATCTCTGTACTGGGGGTAATTCTGTAAAGTCGACTTGGATCCTCTGAAATGGCCTAATCGCTAGGGGCTGACCACCGGCTGGCATAGAACGCATGGTTTTCTGATTAATACGCCGGCAAGTGGGGTATCCGACTACCTCTTGTTGGGCTAATGTGTATATCCCCCTGCATACATAGTCTCTCAGGATTGTGTCACACATGGCTTGCACCCCCCAGTGGGTCTGATGGTGTAATCGGTGCAGAATACTCCGGGTGATCTGTTTGTTTAGTACTTGTCTCCCATCAGGAACCGTCCACTTCCCGTTAGTTTCTAGCCGGGCACCCAATTGATCCATTTTATCAATCTCCCCCTGGGTGAAGACGGGTTGTTTAGCGAGGCCCTTCCCTCAACGGTATTAACGTTAACAATTGGACGGATTTTTCGCCCGCTGCCCGCTTGGCTTCCTCGTCTGCCAGCCGGTTTCCCACCGCTTCCGGTGTCGACCCCTTCTGGTGGCCGGGTACATGGACTACTGCAAGTTCCGTAGGTAACGCCAGGGCTTCCAACGTTAGGCTGATCATTTGTTTGTGAGCTAATTCTTTTCCCCGGGAAGTTATCAATCCTCGCTCTTTCCAGATTTTCCCGAAAGTATGAACGATTCCGTATGCATACTTTGAGTCAGTATATATGGTCCCCACTTTCCCTTCCAACAGCTTCAGGGCCCTCTGGGGGGCGTACAACTCACAGGATTGGGCTGACCACTTCCCGGGCAGTCGTCCAGACTCAATCGTCCGTTTCGTTGCACCATCTATAACAGCATAGCCACTGTATCGTACTCCACTGATGCACCGGGAGGACCCGTCGATATACAGTTCCTGTCCCTCACCCAGCGGGGCTTCTTGCAGGTCCTCTCGGCTTTTGGTCTGCAAGTCCACAAATTCCACACAATCATGCTCCTGTTCCCCGTCTGCAGGACGTCCGTACAGAAACTGGGCTGGGTTGCAACTGAGATCTTTTGCAAAATTGAGATCGTTCCCGGTCATCAAAATCGTCTCATACTTTAGGATGCGAGAGTCTGTTAACCAGCGGTGAGCCTTTTGAGCCAGTATGGCACTAACCGAATGTGGGGAGTATACTGTGATCCTTCCTCCAAAGGTAAGTTTTCGGGCCTCTTCTACTAACATTGCCGTAGCTGCCACTGGCTGTATACAGGTCGGCCATCCACATGACACAGGGTCTAACATTTTTGACAAAAATGCAACTGGCTGACGTTTCCCTGCCCGCAGCTGAGTGAGCACACCCTGGGCAATTCCGCCGGCGCTATTAACATATAACTGGAATGGTTCCTTCAGGGTGGGTAAAGCCAATACCGGAGCTCGAATCAGTTTATTTTTAATAATATTAAATCGCTGCTCCTCCTCATCTGACCAGTCCACCTTTTGTCCTTCTTGTCCCAGTTTGTCGTACAAAAATTTTACTAAAGTGGTGTAACTTTCAATCCATATCCGGCAATTCCTGGGACTAGTAGGGTATTGCCGGATATGGATTGAAAGTTACACTACTTTAGTAAAATTTTTGTACGACAAACTGGGACAAGAAGGACAAAAGGTGGACTGGTCAGATGAGGAGGAGCAGCGATTTAATATTATTAAAAATAAACTGATTCGAGCTCCGGTATTGGCTTTACCCACCCTGAAGGAACCGTTCCAGTTATATGTTAATAGCGCCGGCGGAATTGCCCAGGGTGTGCTTACTCAGCTGCGGGCAGGGAAACGTCAGCCGGTTGCATTTTTGTCAAAAATGTTAGACCCTGTGTCATGTGGATGGCCGACCTGTATCCAGGCAGTGGCAGCTACGGCAATGTTAGTAGAAGAGGCCCGAAAACTTACCTTTGGAGGAAGGATCACAGTATACTCCCCACATTCGGTTAGTGCCATACTGGCTCAGAAGGCTCACCGCTGGTTAACAGACTCTCGCATCCTGAAGTATGAGACGATTTTGATGACCGGGAACGATCTCAATTTTGCAAAAGATCTCAGTTGCAACCCTGCCCAGTTTCTATATGGACGTCCTGCAGACGGGGAACAGGAGCATGATTGTGTGGAATTTGTGGACTTGCAGACCAAAAGCCGAGAGGACCTGCAAGAAGCCCCGCTGGGTGAGGGACAGGGACTGTATATCGACGGGTCCTCCCGGTGCATCAGTGGAGTACGATACAGTGGCTATGCTGTTATAGATGGTGCAACGAAACGGACGATTGAGTCTGGACGACTGCCCGGGAAGTGGTCAGCCCAATCCTGTGAGTTGTATGCCCTCCAGAGGGCCCTGAAGTTGTTGGAAGGGAAAGTGGGGACCATATATCCTGACTCAAAGTCTGCATACGGAGTCGTTCATACTTTCGGGAAAATCTGGAAAGAGCGAGGGTTGATAACTTCCCGGGGAAAGGAATTAGTTCACGAACAAATGATCAGCCTAACGTTGGAAGCCCTGGCGTTACCTACGGAACTTGCAGTAGTCCATGTACCCGGTCACCAGAAGGGGTCGACACCGGAAGCGGTGGGAAACCGGCTGGCAGACGAGGAAGCCAAGCGGGCAGCGGTCGAAAAATCCGTCCAATTGTTAACGTTAATACCGTTGAGGGAGGGCTCGCTAAACAACCCGTCTTCACCCAGGGGGTGATTGATAAAATGGATCAATTGGGTGCCCGGCTAGATACTAACGGGAGTGGACGGTTCCTGATGGGAGACAAGTACTGAACAAACAGATCACCCGGGGTATTCTGCACCGATTACACCATCAGACCCACTGGGGGGTGCAAGCCATGTGTGACACAATCCTGAGAGACTATGTGTGCAGGGGGATGTACACATTAGCCCAACAAGAGGTAGTCGGATGCCCCACTTGCCGGCGTATTAATCAGAAGGCCATGCGTTCTATGCCAGCCGGTGGTCAGCCCCTCGCATTTAGGCCATTTCAGAGGATCCAAGTTGACTTTACGGAATTACCCCCAGTACAGAGATGGAAATATCTGCTAGTAATAGTAGATCATTTCACTCACTGGGTAGAGGCTTTCCCAACTGCCAAAGACGATGCACCAACCGTGGCCCGACTGTTGTTAGAGAACATAATCTCGAGATATGGCATAATGGAATCTATTGACTCCGATTGCGGGACGCATTTTATTTCTAAGCTACACCATTTGATCTGTACTATCCTGGGTATCCAATGGAAATTCCACACACCCTGGCATCCTCAGAGTTCGGGTCGAGTTGAGTGAATGAATGGCACGCTCAAGACCCAATTGACTAAGCTGATGTTAGAAACTAAGTTACCTTGGCCAAAGTGCCTGCCCATTGCCCTATTGCGGATACGTACGGCACCTCGCCGAGATGTTGGGGTTTCCCCCTATGAAATGCTCTTCGGATTACCGTATTGGAGTAAGGTTGATGGATGTCCCACTCTACAAGGGGGGGGATGTATTTATCCGAACCTATTTACTGGCCTTATCCCGTTCTTTTGCAGAACTCTGGAGGAAAGGTCTCCTGGCTCAGACTCCGCCGCTTGACTTCCTCCTGCATAAGGTGGAGCCCGGAGATTGGTTACTTGTTAAGACCTGGAAGGCCGAAAAGCTCCAGCCCCGGTGGGAAGGGCCGTTCCTGGTTCTGTTAACAACTGAGGCAGCTGTTCGAATGAAAGAAAAAGGGTGGGTCCACGCATGAAGGATAAAGGGGCCTGTTCCGCCTGAAGAAGAAAGCACCTGGACGTGCGAGCAAGGGGACAAGCCGTTGTCGGTAAAACTGAAAAGACAGCAATAATGAACTCTACTTGGACTGTATTGGTGGGGATATTGATCAGTTTACTCCTGTATGTGGGGGAGGGTGAGGGGAGATGTGACAAATGTCGAACTACAGTAAGACTTGGGATTCGAATTTATTCGGGATCATTTGTGTCCCATTCCTATGTGGACGATAGGTGTTACGATGTGAGTGCACGCCATGAATGTTGGGAGGATGGGAGACCCTATTATCAGGTATATAATAAAGGATACGGTGGCAAAATCCATGGATGCCCTATAAATGACCGCTGGGTGTGTATTAGCAAAACTAGGTGGTGGGACCTATCCTCCGTGTTGCTCAGGGTGCAGGTTGACAGAGTCAAGGAGACCAAGATACAGATCCCTGATCGGGGGTTGGGGGAAGAGCAAGACCGTCAGGGAACGGTCGTGCTCTCTAAAGTGCCATCTGTATACGAAGAGGTAGAAGGACAGATTGAACTCCCTGATGTTACACAAAACCTGTTTATTGATCTCACCTCTAGAATAGCCACTGTTTTAAATGTTAGCAATTGCTGGGTCTGTGGGGGGCCGCATATGTCCGTACAATGGCCGTGGACTGGTCAAAGCTTAGACATAGGGGAATTGCTGCAAACCACTTGGACTCGTGACAACGACAGAAAAAGCCAGGGGTGGAGACTGACAAACAGCCCTGGGGGCCAGTTCTGTATTGAAGGCAAGGGGACCGTGAAGGTAGGGATTAGCCCCTGTCAGACTATATTGGATGCAACCACGCGAGTATGGTGGCCTGAGAATATTGCTTGGTACATTGCACACCGAGGTCATCAAAATTGCATTCGGTTACGTTCTGATTCCTCCTCTTACGAGCTCAGTGCTGACCCTTCCGATGGCATGAAAAGAGTGTGGAGTGGTGGTTGTCAGGGGAATCAATGCTGGAATAATCCTGTCCAGACTCTGCCACGGGGTCAACAATCCGAATACTGGAATTGCAGTGGTCCTGGTCCTTATGAGGGCGTCCCTGGGGTAAAGGAGTTGTGGGATGACGTTGTGAGGCAGGGAGGGCCTGCTCCAGATGGCCTATTTTGGATATGCGGTAATCAGGCATATTCCAAACTGCCCATGGGATGGGCTGGAGTATGCTTCCTGGGTCTAATAAGACCTGAATTCTTCCTATTACCCCGGGAGGAAGGCGATGATTTGGGAGTTAAACTCTTTGACTCCCTGCCAAGGGATATCCAAGTCGGTGTTTGGGGGGATGAGTGGCCACCGGCCCGGATTATTGAATACTACGGGCCTGCTACGTGGGCACAGGACGGATCATGGGGATACCGTACTCCTATCTATATGTTAAACCGAATTATCAGGCTCCAAGCAGTCGTAGAGGTCTTTACTAATCAGACCGCCCTGGCCCTGGAGTTGCTGGCTATGCAGCAGGATCAGATGAGGGCTGCTATATACCAAAACCGGCTTGCCTTGGATTATCTGTTGGCCTCGGAAGGGGACGTGTGCGGGAAGTTTAACCTGACTAACTGCTGTCTGAAAATTGACGATAATGGTAAAGCGGTTTTGAAGATTTCCGATAAAATTCGGAAACTGGCCCATGTGCCGGTACAATCCTGGCGCCCTCTTGGTGGCATCAGATGGTGGGATGGTCTCCTAGGTGGTAGTTGGTGGCGCACGGCGTTACTCTGCCTGACCCCCTGTGTTCAATCTTTAATCCAGAAAAATATTTCCCAACTCCAGGCAGTGGCGGTGCTGTTGCTGCGAAAGACCAAGGATTTCCTGGGCCCCTGATGGGAGGACGCTTATCTTTGTCATGCACATCTTAAAAACAGAAAGGGTGGAATTGTGAGAGACTATTTCGGTACAAATAGTTAAGATGTGCATGACCCCAGAGTCTAAGGGGAATAGAGCCGTGGGGGTAGGGTAAAACATGCTTCTCTATAATAAAGGACGAGACAGAGTAGAAAAACAAGTCCTTGATTGATAAGACCACTAACTCTGACAGAGAAGAATAAGTCCTTGACTGATAAGACTGCAGGCTAGAAAAACAACTAGGGAGACATATACTGCAGACTTTGTGATAAGGGTCCAGAATGGAAAAATAATGAATGTTCAGAATGTGAACCTCGTGACTCTTTAGAGCTATAGAAGGGAGGAGCTTGAACTGTATTTAATCGAAAACTTTGTTAGCCTGGCGCGCTTTTCTCAGAAGAGTGCCCAACTCTGCAGACTTGCTAATAAAACTTTGTTTTCCTGAATTTGTCTAGAGCGATTATTGAGAAGCGATTTTCATTTCTAACACTGACTATCCCTAATCAGTTCTTGCCTTTCCAAATGCACGTAAATCCCGTCTCTCAGAATCACCTCCAATAACTTACCCAACACTGCCAAAAGGTCAATAGTTCCCTAACCTTTCCTTACAGACTTACTTCAATAATGGCACCGCATTAGTAAACCTCCAGTACTCCAGAATCTGACCTGTGGCTGGAGATGACACAAATATCTCAGCAAGGGGCCAAGCAATTTACGCCCCTAGCTTTCCACAAAGTTCCAGGACACACCCGATCAGGTCCTGAACCGATCAGATTTGCTGCTAATCCCCTGGAGACTGCAGTAAGTGATGATGGTGAGGAATTGGTGCCTTCAGCTATTCCACTCCTCCAGCCCTCCGATGCCTTGTACATAGCAGTAGCACAACATACACAGAGTTGATCTTGTAGTTTCTTATACTGACGTCCACAGCCACCTCTAAAAAACTCCTTGCTGGTCTGAGTTGAATGCCAAATCCAAACGCAGCATCTTAATTGGCCACCTCCCTTTAAAATTACCCCAGGAGAGGTTGTCTAGTTTGCACCTATACCCATTGGAAAATAGGAGGCTGAGACATGACCTTCTGGAAAGAATCTTGTAGGACCTGACAGGGTGGATGTGGAAAGGCTGTTTTCCCTTGTGAGAGAATCTAGGACCAGAGGGTATCGTCTCAGAGTAATGGGTCACCCACTTAGGTCAGAGATAAGACGGAATTTCTTCTCTGGGAGACTTGAGAATTTGTGGGATATGCGGCAAGGTATATTCAAAGCTACGATTTTTAATGAGGAAGGCAATCAAGGGTTGGAGGGGTAAAAGCAGGAAAGTGAAGTTAAGGATTATTCAGAACAGCCACTGTCTCATTAAGTGAGAGAGCAGACTTAATGGGCTGAACGGCCTACTTCAGTTCCTTTATCTTACGGATGTATGGAGACACATAGCTGCCAGGCATGGGGTCGTGACCTGAAATTAGCCCTGATCGCTGAAAAATATCAACGTCCGGAAGGTGCAGCTGAAAATCTCTTGATTAAAAAGGCTTAACGCAAAAGTCTATCCTTATGGTAACAACGCTCTGACTCTCATACCTTGACGTTACTGGGGCAGATTTCAAAATGTTTGGCACATTTTTACAATCAACGCTGTGCTTGGAAGCCAAGCAAAAGCAAGTCGCATTTTGCATTCGACACGAGGTATGAAATGGTCCAGTTTCGAGAAAAGAGATTGAACATGCACCCCTGCACCAGGCCAGCAAGTGGAAAACCTACACTCATGTTCAGAAATTACTACGTGCATAGCTGGTGACAACAAGGTTAGGTGTGCACAGCACAAGAGGTAAAGTACCAATCATAAGCATCACTAGGCAGAGAGCACTTATTGAAAATTGAGTTAGCTTAAGCCGCTGAGCTTTCAAAGAGAATTAATCCTGAAAGTGAACACGTCGAATTGGTCAGAGAGATAGCAAACAGCCCCTGAACTGCTGGATGCAAGCAAGTGAATGAGGAGGTGACGGGAGATTGGAGAAAGAGGATAAAGACACTATTATTGCTTCAAAGGCTGAAAACGCTTTCTCGAGGTTTAATAAGCGATAGAAAATGCCTCACTCTGTGTAATGCGGAGACTTCCATTTTGTTTAACACGGTTGTAATTCAGAGACTGTTTATGCCTTGATGCAGTGCTAAGTACTGCCCTTTGAACAGGCTGTTTTACTGAGGTATGATATTAGTCCTGGTTTTCAATGTCTCCACAGCTGGAGCAGAAGTCTACCAGTAAGAATGGCTGCTTACAAGTCGACAGATCCCAGCCCACACAGTTTAGCTATCTAACAAACGTAGAGAATGCTGAAGAAACTCAGCAGGTCTGGCAGCAGAGAAAGGAACAGAGTTAGTGTTTTGAGTCTGGTATGACTCTGCTTCAGCATCTCTGACCTATCTAACAGCTGGCTCAGTTAGTAGTATAGTCTTCTCAAGACTCACACTGGGAATCGAACACAGAACCAAGGCAGATGCTCCAGTGAAGTGCTGAGGGACTGATGGATTGTCAGAGCTGCCACATTTCAGATGAGGCTTTAAACTGAAGCACTGCTTGGGACTCACATGGACACAGAAGACCCAGTGGCAGTATTTTGAAGAGCAGAAGCCCTTGTTGTGTTGGTCAATAATAATTGTTCAATAGATGTCCCAAGAAAAATAAGACAAAGGGAGGACCGCAGATGCTGGAGTCAGAGTCGAAACGTGGGGCTCACGTAGAGAGATATTTGACCACTATTCCATTGTTGTGAACTTGCTGCACGCAATTTGGCTGCCACATTTCCTACATTATAACAACGACTGAACTTCAAACATATTTTGTTTGCTGTAAATTTTGGACAGCATGGTGGCTCAGTGGTTAGCACCGCTGCCTCACAGCAGTGGGTTCGATTCCAACCTCAAGCAACTGTCTGTGTCAAGTTTGCACGTTCTCCCCGTGTCTGCGTGGGTTTCCTCCAGGTGCTCCGGTTTCCTCCCACAGTCCAATGAAGTGCAGGTCAGGGTGAATTGGCCATGCTAAATTGTCCATAGTGTTAGATGCATTAGTCAGAGAGAAATGGGTTGGGTGGGTTACTCTTCGGAGGGCCAGTGTGGACTTGTTGGGCCAAATGACCTGTTTCCACGCTGGAGGGAATCTAATCTAACCTAAAGAGGTTTGGGATGTGCTGGTGAAAGGTGAAAGATTATTACAGCTTTGTCTTTCTGCCTTTTTGACTGATCACATGCCCCACACTCTGCTTGTGTGGTTCTGAGTCATATTCCATGTGATGGTGCTTCTGTGAATTGTTTGGGATGTTTTATTCTATTGTAGAAGCAGGCCGTGCAAACACTCAAGCTACCATTGTGCTCCCCTTTTTCTGGACTAACAAGGTACAGGACTGTTCAGCACAAATGTTGGTTTTGCCCAGCATTTGGCGCCCATCTCTTACTACGCTTGAGAAGGAGGTGGAAAGCTATGTTCTTGATGGGCAGCGGTCCTTGGGGTGTAAGGGGCACCCACGATACTATCAGGCCTGGACTTTGACCCAGTGACTGTGAAATGCCGATATTGTCCCCAGACAGTAGACTGGAGATAGTGCTGCTCCCTTGCATCAACTGCCCTTGTCATTCCTTGGATTAGAGGTCATGGTTTGGAAGGTGCTCGCAAAAGAACCTTTGTGATGTCTCAGTGCAAGGCCACATTAGGAGGAAGAACTGTTTGCAGGACTTTACATAGACCATGAGTCAAAGGAGCAGAAGGAGGCCACTCAGCCCATCGAGTCTGCTCTGCTACTCAATGAGGTCATGGCTAACCTGATAATCCTCAACTCCACTTTCCAGCATTTTTTCCTTAATCCTTGATTCTCTTATTGATGGAAAATCCATCTCAGCCATGAATATACTTGATGCCCCAGACTGTTCAGCCTTCTGCGGTAAAGATTTCCACAGATTCAGTGCCCTCACAGGACAAATCCCTCTTCACTTCTGCCTTACATGGATGAGCCCTTATTCTGAGCTAATTCCACTGGTCCAAGACTCTCCTGTCAGGGGAAGCAACATCTACAATGTTACCTTCACTATGAATCTTGTATGTTTCAACAAGGTCACCTCTCATTCTTCTAAACTCCAATGAGTACAGGTCCAATCGACTCAACATCTCCTCATAAGTCATTCCCTCCATATCCGGTAACAGCCTAGTGAACCTTCTCTGGTCTGCCACCAATGCCTCTATATCTTTCCTTAGCTAAGGGGCCCAAAACTATTCACAGTATTCCAGCCGTGATCTGACTACTACATTGTATACTTTAGCAAAAATGCCTGATTGTTCTGCTCCAATCCCTTTGAAATAGAGGCCAACTATCCATTTGCCTCCCCTAATATTCGCTGAGCTTGTCTGCTAGGCTTTAGTGTCTATGGACAAACGCCTCCAAATCCCTCTGTATTGCAGTGTCCTGAGGGCTTTCTCAGTTTAGATCACATTCCGCTCTTCCATTTCTCCTGCCGACACACATAATTCTATGTTCTGTGACATTATATTCCATCTGCCAAGTTTTCGCCCATTCACTTAACCAGTGTATGTCACTCTACATACTGCTTGTGTCACCTCACCACTTGCCTCCCACCTACTTTTGTCTCACTCGCTTACAGTACATACACATCTGTACCTTGGTAAGTCATCAAAATGGCCACGGCTCGTCCATTCCCACCACTTCTCTTTATCTTTCCACTTACTTCCCACTTGTCCTGAGCTCTAGTGGCAGTGTTGGCAAGTGAGCCCAGTGTAGACCTCATGGTGGAAGTGACGTCAGCGAAGTGGGCCCAACGGCAAGAAATAAAATGGCGTCTGAAGATTGTCGTTGATTGGATCTGGCGCTGGCAGCAGCGAAGCGATGGTGGAAGGGCATCACAGCAACGTCGAGGCAGGCCCAAGCGGCGAGAGACGTGACTCTGACATCAATAAGTCTGGCTCAGGCAGCAGCAAGGAGGTGGCGGTGGATAATTGGCCCCCAGTGGTGAAAGATGGCATCTGAGGATTGGGGACTTCAACACTGGTTGAGTCTGATGTAGAGGGTGGCGAGGCATTGGGGGGGGGGGCGGGTGGCAGCACAGACATTGTTAATGATGAGCTTACTCGGGACTCTCTTTAAGCGACATCTTTGCACGTTTTTTCTCATTCTTTCAACTATTCAAAATGGCGCCGAATAACGGCGAGAATGGGAAAGCTTTTCACTGCATTTTACTGTTTTTCTTACTGCAAGATGCACATCATAATGAAATAAAGTGATTCATCAAATCTCTTCCTTCATCCAAATCATTAACGTCTATGTATCATAAATAATTGTGTCCCCAGCACTGATCACTGTGATGCTCCACTTGTTACAAGTTGCCATCTGAAAATGCCCCCATCTATCTTTATTCTGTGTTCCATTAGTTAGCTGGACTTCATTAAGCAATCCATTAGCCGACCCTCATCTTAAGTGGCATTAAGTTTCAGATATTATCGCACATGGGCTCACATGTGGAGACAGTCTTTATATGAAGAGGAAGCATTAAGACCAAGTCCAAACAGCAATAACATCCAATGTGTACGCTAACCCGAGGTTGGCGGAATGTTATTTTACCCATCAGGTTAGAGTCATAGTCATGGGAAACAGACCCTTCGGTCCAACCAGTCCATGCCAACCATCGTCCCAAACTAAACTAGGGTTGAAACTAAAATGCACTTGGCTCATATCCCTCCAATCATTCCTTATTCATGTACTTATGTCAATGTCTTTTAAACATGGTAACTGTACCCAGTTCTTCTGGCAGTTCATTCACTCCACACACACACTACCCTCTGTGTAAAAAAAATTGCCCCCCATGTCTTTATTTACATCCCTCTCTTCCCACCTTCAAAACATGCCCCCAATCTTGAAATCCCTCATCCTCGAAAAAGGACACCTGACATTCATCATATCTATACCCCTCATGATTCGATAATTCCAACTTCCTACGCTCCAGTGAAAGAAGTCCCAGGCTATCCAACACCTCTCCTTATAACTCAAACCCTCCATTCCCAGCAACATGCTGGTGAATCATTTCTCAACCCTCGCCAGCTTATTAATATCCTTCCTATAACAGGGCAACCAGAACTGGACACAGTGCTCCAACAGAGACCTCACCAATGTCCTGTACGACCTCAACATGACGTCCCCACTCCCATACTCTATGGTCTGAGCAATGAAGGCAATGTGCTAACCACCCTGTTTATCTGAAATGCAAATTTCAAAGGATTATGTACCCGAACCTCTAAGTCTCCCTGTTCTACCCAGGACTCTACCATTAACTGTATAAGTCCTGCTCTTGTTTGTTTTATCAAAATGCAATACCTCACATTTATCCAAATTAAACTCCAGCTGCCACCTCTCAGCCCATTGATCTTAGAGAACTTTCTTCCACTCGACCATGAAATTAGATTGCCTCAACTGTTGTTTTTAATCTCGTAGTCCCCATAACTGAGGAACACAATGGGAGGCATCAGAGAAGTTAAGAATCAGTGGTTAGCACTGCTGCCTCACAGCGCCAGGGACCCAGATTTGATTCCAGCCTCGGGTGACTGTCTGTGTGGTGTTTGCACATTCTCCCTGTGTCTGCGTGGGTTTCCTCTGGGTGCTCCGGTTTCCTCCCACAGTCCAAAGATGTGCAGGTTAGGTGGATTGGCCAGGCTAAATTGCCCATAGTGTTCCGGGATGTGTATGTTAGGTGCATTAGTCAGGGGATATTGGATAATAGTGTTTAGATCAGAGTGGTGCTGGAAAAGCACAGCAGGTCAGGGAGCATCTGAGGAGCAGCAAAATCGACATTTTGGGCAAAAGCCCTTCATCAGGAATGGAGCATTACTCCAGGCCAAAGGGGTAGTCATGGGCACCCGTATGGGCCCCAGCTATGCCTGTCTCTTTGTTGGCTACGGAGAACAGTCCATCTTCCGTAATTACACCGGCACCACTCCCCACCTCTTCCTCCGCTACATTGATGACTGCATCGGCGCCACCTCGTGCTCCCGCGAGGAGGTTGAGCAGTTCATCAACTTCACCAACACATTCCCCCCTGACCTTAAATTCACCTGGACCATCTCAGACACCTCCCTCGCCTTCCTGGACCTCTCCATCTCCATTAATGAAGACCAAAGACCATCCCCGATATTGGATAATAGGTTAGGGGAATGGGTCTGGGTGGGTTACTCTTCGGAGGGTTGGAGTGGACTTGTTGGGCCGAAGGGCCTGTTTCCACACTGTAGGGAATCTATGTTTGAAAAGCCAAATTAGCACGTGACCACCTCCTACTTGGGTCACTTTGTACTGAGGCATGGCTTTGAGACTTTACAGTAAAATACACATTTCATTTTAATAACCACCTCAGCTCCTGAGCCAATGCAACCTCGCGCTTGTGCGAGTGTCAATACTTTGGATCAACCAAAAATCCTCAGTGAGATTCCTGAGCTTTCAGCAGTATGGAATGCTCCGGGTATCAAAAATGCAACCTGATTCTTACATTCTTAGAAATACGGAGATATTTTTAAGTTTAAAGCCATACTGATAAGTATGAAATAAAGCATCAGATCCACACAAGTGCAATTGATCTAAAAACTCAGAGACGAACACAGCTTTAGTTAAAGTGTGTATGAAAATGACTCCAGAGCAAGGATGGTCAGTTAACAGTGTTGATCACCCCCCCAGCTTGGCCACTGCCAGCTACTGAGACTGGGCAAGAATCTTAGAAGAAACCAAGGAGGTCTGGCAGCTTCGAAATCCCACAGATGAGAAATCCCCCGCTATACCTTCTGCAAAAGACTGGCTGAAGCTGCTCAGCTAAGGGCAGGGATTGCCTGAGAATGCTCATGCATTTCCCATTCGAGTTACAGCACCAGATTGGAAGATTCTCACTGCACTCTGCCAGAATCAAATTGGACTTATGTGGGGAGCCATTGACTTCAAAGAAATTAGCAAGCAACTACATTTGGGCAAATCTTGAATTGTAGAATAACGTTTCACCTTTCCTGAGAAGGCAGGCACCTGAGAAAACAGCAGTGTTTAGTAAAGAAATATTGGCTAATTGGGAAACGGCACATCTATTCTTGCCCTGACAGTGAATCTGAATCTTAGCACTGAATCCCCTGATTCAGAAACAACAATATGTCAAAACAAGCCTAAATATTGCATTCTGCACTGGGAGCAGACTGTGGATTGATCAGTTTTGATAAATTAATCCAATCCCCCTTGCCGTAAAGGCATGAGTGATGGGTTGTCGGACAAATTACACCATCCAGCTTGTGCTGTTCTAAATTTACACCTGGTATCATATTCCAATCCCCACAATCCGACATTGACACATCGCACTTTGAATGTAGAACAGCATTCCAAGACATCGAGGCATAAAACAGGCACAAGGAGGAGTTGAGGGGGCTGACTGTGACACTGTTCAGCCAGCTGCCTTTTGAGATGAGTCTTAATATAAGGAGTATTGCCGTTAACTATAGCAGACTCAAACATTCCTATAAACCTCTCTGCTTCTTCACATCTCTCCCCTACTTAAACATTACCAAGTTTGTCACATGACATAATATCTCCTTCAACAGATTAGTGTTATTTCTTGCCCCAGTCAAAGCTCCAAATCACATTGTGTTTTCTCCATTTAAAGTACTGACTGGACATGTGCTTCAGTTCTGTGATGCTAATCACAATCACTCCTCACGGAAACTAGCTGAGACTGCAGCGATTGTGAGAGTTCACCTGTAATACTCTGTGCTCAGTACAATACATGGTAATGTCATTTCATAAAATCTTAGAATCATCGTAGAATACCTACAGTGTGGGGACAGGCCACTCAGCCCATTCATTCACACTGACCCTCTGAAGAGCATCCCACCCACACCCGGCCCCTTACCCTATCCCTGTAACCCCGCATTACCCGTGGCTAATCCGCCTAACCTGCACATCCCCAGACAATATGGGCATTTTAAGATGGCCAATCTACTGAATCTGCACAACTTTGGACTTTGGGAGGAAACTGGAGCACCCAGTGGAAACCCACGCAGACACGGGGAGGATGTGCAAACTCTAATGCCCTCCTCAGGAGACAGAGACGTGCTGCAACCGACAGGGCACCCTTCGTTGTCCAGTACTTCCCAGGAGCTGAAAAACTACGCCATGTTCTTCGCAGCCTGCAACACATTATTAATGAGGATGAGCATCTCGCCAAGACCTTCCCCACACCTCCACTTCTCACCTTTAAACAACCACCAAACCTCAAACAGATCACTGTTTGCAGCAAACTGCCCAGCCTTCCAGACATCGGCCACAACACCATATGACCCTGCTATGGCAACTACTGCAAGACTTTTCAGACGGTCAACACTGATACCACCAACACACGTGGGACACCACCCACCGTGTACGTGGCAGGTACTCAAGTGACTTGGCTAATGTTGTCTATCTCATACACTGCAGGCAAGGATGCCCCGAGGCATGGTACATTGACGAGAGCAAGCAGACACTGTAACGGATAAATGGACACCACGTAATGATCACTAAACAGGGGTGCTCCCTCCCACTTCAGCGGTCCTAGACATTTGGCCTCGCATCTTCAGCTGACCATCCTTCAAGGCAGACTTCGGGATAGGCAACAAAGCAAAGTGGCCAACAGAGGCTGAGAGTCAATAGTACCATGGGGTACCCATGGTGGGGAATGGCCTCAACCGGGGCCTTGGGTTCATGTCACCCTACAGGTGACCCCACTACACTATACACTTTCTCGCACACACAAGCACACATACACACACGCTCTTACGTACTCACGCAGATCCTCTCTCATACAGGCACTGTCTCTTATACACACACATACATCCAACCCTCCACATTCGCACTCACACATACATCCTCTCACAAGCGTATGCTCCATCACACTCACACACACCTCACCATGCTTGCACACATGCAAACACACACTCTCTCATGTGCACAATAACATGCACACACTCTCTCTGTCTCTCTTGCACATACACACACACATAAGTCTATGCGGTGAATTTGTATTTGCAGAATTATATTTGCAGATACCTTCTATTTTGCTCAAAAAATGCACAACCTGCAGGCAGTTAATGCAGGCAGTCGATCCATGTAATATTTTATAAATTCCACTTTGGAAATAGAACTGGTCTGACTCAAGATTATGATACAGACAGACTCTATCCTCACACCATTAACGCATTGTCTGAGCTGAAATGTCACCGTTTTTTTAAAATAAAGTCTTAAGTTATCTCAAGAATGTGACTTAAAAGAAGTTCTGGGATTTACGTATTAATGAACTGAAACCTGCAACCCATTCTAAAAGATGAAAGACTTAACAACAATCTTGGTTTGTTCAGTATATCACTGTAATCTTTGGCTATAAATTCTGTGTCTTATGATCTTATACTCCACAACCACCTGATGAACGAGTGATGCTCTGGAAGCTAGTGCTTCCAAATAAACCTATTGGACTATAACCTGGTGTTATGTGATTTTGTCACCTCCCCCCCTCCCCCAGTACAATACCAGCTCCTCTACATACACACAGACAGTCGCCCAAGGCTGGAATCAAACCGGGTCCCTAATGTTGTGAGGGAGCAGTGCTAGCCACTAAGCCACCCTGCCGCCCACAAGTCTCTGACAAGTTCATGCAACTGAGAGAGCTTCCTTCTCAATCACAGCTGCAGTGTCTGCGAATGCTCATGATGCATAATAGATTGATTTGCAACGTCCATCTGGTTATTCTTGGAAGAGTCCAGCTCCAAAACATAGATCTGAAGGATCAGCTGCCAAATACAGTGATCTAGGGCATCTGTGGATGTCAGTACATTCTTGAACCTCTGAAAAACATTCTCTCGATGTGGTCTCCAATATCACTCTTGCATCTTCTTGAGAAGTTGTCTCAAGGATTCTATTCTGAATGAAGCAATAATTGTACCAGTTGGTTACCAAACAATCTTCGGAGGTCATGAACTGACCTTAGAGTGGAGATCTCCTTCATGGCGATGGTCTTCTCAGTCCTCCGTAATACCATCACTGTTGACTCAACACTCACAGCTGTCTCACTAAGGAAATACATTCTTTGTAGAGGTCACATTGTTATTCAGGGGGTGCCCTTCTGCTTGTAACCACTTGATCACAATATGCATTCCCTGATCATTATCCTTGAGTGTTTCCTAATGTGTCAACAAGTCATGCATGTGTTTGAAAATGTCATTTGGAATTGTGTGCAGAAGGTAGCCTTTCCAAGGAATCATGTGACTTAACAAGCTACCTGGTGAAGTATTTGCTGATTATTGAAGTTTATTAGCTAAGAGGAGCCCAGGGCCCAGCAGCAGCTGGACAATGATCCATTTCAGCAGATGTGATGTTAAGTGGCTTAGAAGTTGTTAAAGCCTCTCGTTTATTTCTTAACTCTCACTGCAAACAGACTGGGGGGGGTGCTTTGTATCTCAAGTTGAGACAGTGTGCAAAAACTTAGCAAAAGGAAACAATTGTGACTTTATCAATTTAATGAGGAATTCTAAACTAAGATAGGAGTGATGTTTCACTGGGGTTGATTGCCCGTAAATTATATTGCTGGAAAAAAGGTTGAACTTTTCTTTTTTGCCTTTTAAGTTTAAGAGATATCCAAATTGTCTTATGTAAATATTATATGTCTTTGTTTTATTTTGCCTGTTAGACTTATAGTAAAAGTTCAGTCTGTTCTGCAACAATGTGTTTCCTCAGTGCGAATTGGCTTTAACATGATACAAGAATTTAGACTGTTATTTCTTTGTGTATTGGCTATAACGCAATTCTGGCCCCAGTAGTTTAAGTGGCGCGGTTATTGTGTGATTTCCTTGTAAAGCGAGATCGCGTGAGAATGTAACAATCATGTTATATCAGAACCGACTGTACATTGACACTTTTACATAAATATGGTCAGTGACTGGCCACCACGGTAATCAAATTGCAAATATAAATCTACGGTCTGTCGATTCATAATAACATTGTTATTGAGACAATGTCCATCAGAGCAATGAGGAGGAACTGCATGGTGATCCTTGTCCTTTGAAATCCTGAAATATTCTGTCACCATGTCCATATGATACAATCACAGAGGGTGATGCTTAAGGTACACTTCAGTATTAACCCTTTCAGAGCCTTATGTCCTTATTCAAAGGTAGTCCAAATCATTACAGCGTTAGAATAAACTAATTGCATATCGTTTAGTTTTTTTAAAATTGAATTCAAATTCCACCTTCTGCCACGGTGGGATTTGAACCGGGGTCCCCATACCATTATATGGGTCTTTGGATTAACAGCACAGCAATAATACCACTAGATCATCACCTCCCCTTTAAAAATCCATCTGGTCCATTAACATTCTTCGGGTAAAGAAAATTGCCATCCTTCCCTGGTCTGACCTACATGACTCCAGACCCACAGCAATGTGGTTGACTCTTAAATGCCCTCTGGGCAATTAAACATGGGCAAGTGGCACCCACATCCCATGAATGAATAAAACAAAGTTGTTTTGCTCTACAATAGGGTACACACACGAGGGTAAGGATTCATTTATTTAATTTGTAAAATTTTTCTTCAAGAAAGATGTTAACTTGGGGAAATAAATAGTGATGTCTTGAAAAGAGGAGGTACTGGAGATCTTAAAATTCATAAAAGGTAGATAAATTCAGGGACCTGGTCACATGTATCTCAGAACATTGGGGGAACCTCAAAAGAGATTTCTGGCACCTTGCTGAAATATTTCTATCAACCCCCAGGCACCAGGGAGGTGCCCGAAGACTAGAGGGTGGTTAATGTGCTGCCATTGTCGATTAGGAAAAGCCAGGGGACTACAGACTGGTGAGCCTGACATTAGTGAGGGATAAGCTGTTGGAGGGAATTCTGAGGGACAGGATTTACTTGCATTTGGAAAGACAGGGATGGATTAGAGATAGTCAACGTGGCTTTGGGAAATTGTGTCTCACTAAACTGATTGAGTTTTTGAAGAGATGACAAAGATGATTGATGAGGCAGAGCGGTAGAGGTTGTCTGTATGGACTTCAGCAAGGCATTCACCAAGATTCTGCATAGTAGACTGGTTAGTAAGGTTGGATCATTGAGTATACTCAAGACCGAGATAGATAGGTTCTTGAGTAACAAGATGATCAAGGGTTACAGAGAGAAAGTGGAAGAATGGGGTTATGAAACCTATCAGCCATGATTGAATGGCAGAGCAGACTCGATGGACTGAATGGCCTAATTTATGTTCCTACGTCTTACAGTCTTATGATCTTATCACAGAGAATCCAGGGAGAGAGAGCCAATTGGTTACAAAATTGGCAAAAAAGATAGCAGACAGAGGATGGTGGTAGAGTATTATTTTTCAGACTGGAGCCCTGTGACTAGTGGTGTATCACAAGGATCAATGCTGGATCCACTGTGTTTTTATTATTGATATACAAGGATTTGAATGTGATTATAGGATTAATTCTTAATAAACTTGCAGATGACACCAAAATTGGTGATGTAGTGGACATTGAAGAAGGTTATCTCAGGGTATAACGGGATCTCGATCGGATGGGCCAGTAAGCGGAGGAGTGGCAAATGGATAAACGTGAGGTGCTACATTTTGGGAGGGCAGGACTTATGTACTTCATAGTAGGGACCTGGGGAGTGTTGCCAAACAAAGAGACCTTGGGGTACAGGTGCATAGTTCCCTAGAAGTGGAGTTTCAGGTAGACAGGGTGGTGAAGAAGGCATTTGGTACACTTGCCTTCATTGGTGTGTGCATTGAGTAAAGGAGTTGGGAGGACATGTCATGGCTGTACAGGACATTGGTTTGGCCACAGTTAGAATACTGTGTTCAATTCAGGTCTTCCACCTTTAGGAAAAATGTTGTTAAAGTGAAAAGGGTTCAGAAAAGATTTGCAAGGATGTTGCCAGGGGCTGGAGGGTTTGATCTATAGGGAGGGGCTGAATAGGCTGGGGCTGTTTTCACTTGAGCATCAGAGGATGAGGGGTGACCTTATAGTTTTATGAAATCATGAGGGGTATGGATAAGGTGAAGAACCAAGGTCTTTGCCCCAGGGTAAGGAAGTCTAGAAGGCATAGATTTAAGGTGAGGAGGGAGAGATTTTAAAGGGACCTAAGGGGCAACCTTTTCACGCAGAGGGTGGTACGGGTATGGAATGAGCTGGCAGAGGAAATGGTGGCGGCTGGTACAATTACAACATTTAAAAGGCATCTGGATGGCTACATGAATAGGAAGGGTTTGGAGGGATATGGGCTGGGTGCTGGAAAATGGGACTAGATTAATTTAGGATATCTGGTCAGAATGAATGAGCTGAACTGAAGGATCTGTTTCCATGCTGTATAACTCTATGACTGTATCTAAAAAAATGCACAAGATGTTTATTGATAACAGAATGTTTATTAATATCTTGACTTTCCTTAAGCTTATCCTTTAAAATGGTCTATCTATCTCAAAAAGCCCTTCCGATTACCAAGTCAGACTCCTTGTCGGTGCCTCTTTCTGGTGACTGTGTGAACAAGTATGATGACATCTCACACCTACGAACACTGTGGTTCTGAAGCAACTGATTATGTTGGCAAATCACTCAATTGCTCAGTTTCCATCCAGGTGACCACCCTTGGGATTTGAATGGGAATGTCATGAGAGGCCATTGCTCGATGTAAGATGGGCAGTGATAAAACAGCCACAAAGGCAGGTAAATGATAGGCATAACACTCCACTAATTTTACAGACCACCCTGCCTCCTGCTGGCCAGTCACCGTGATAGGGATGGGGGAGTGGGGGGAGGGGAATTTTCCAGCCTAGGGTTCTGGCTTTGTCCAGAATGGGAGAATGTCTCCAGTTAGAATGGTTCCCTTGAAGTGTGGGCTGATAATGATGTTACGAGGGATCTTAGCTTCAGGAATGATGCAACGACAATCTCCATCTTTAACCAATGACATTGAATGAAAGTTGGGTAAAAATCAAATTCAGCAGAAAAAGAGAAATAAAAATAATGGAAGAGGGGAAAAGAGGCAGGATTGTAAAGCAAGATTTTTAAAAAAATTATACTTGTTACAGTTTAAAAACCATTACTAACAATTTATGCATGAGATTCCAGTCTAAATTCCTCCATGTCATGGCTCAAGAATTTGAGGGACATTGCAGAAACACCAATCTAGTCGTTAAATAAAATCTGAAAGAATTGCGGATGCTGTAAATCAGAAGCAAAAACAGAAGTGGCTGGAAAAGCTCAGAAGTTCTGGCAGCATCTGTGAATAGGCACTCTTTCTGAGGAATGGAGTTAAATAATTAGGATAAAGTCATTGTGGAAAGTTTTGGCAGGGAACAGCATAATGACCACATATTAATGACTCGTCAGAAGCTGGGCAAGTCTGGCAGCATCTGTGGAGAGAAATCAGAGTTAACATTTCGATAGATTGGTGTTTCCGCAATGTCCCTCAAACTCTTGAGTCATGGCATAGAGGAATTTAGACTGGAATCTATCCAGTGACTTTATCCTAATTATTTAACCCCATACCTCAGAAAGTGTGTCTATTCAAGGAGCAGACTTCTCATTTCAAAATGGGTCCACCATTTTGTCACTATCCAAAAAGTAAGCGTTCCCTCGGCAGTGCTGCAGTAAAATTCAATGTTTTGCTTGAGTTTTCTTTATGAAATCGTGCCTTGGCCAAGTTGCTGAATACAAACGGTATTAAGTCACTCAGTTGGAATTGACATTGTTTCACTGATGGAGATTTCTACCTGTTCCATAACAATAACACAGTTAAGCTGGAATAGAAATGAAGCCCTGGTGGAAACAGACAGCACACTGCAATGTGTTTGTCAGCTTCCTAATCCCAACTGCAGTGGGAAACATGCTGGAACATTCAATCGAATCATTAGCAGATAGGAAAGAGGGAAGCAAATGCAAGCCAACAGCAACAGTTGAAGAACTGTCCTTGTACCGTTCTGAGAACACAGGCTGTTTCTGTGCATTTAATATCCTCATTTTGCCAGCTGTCACCCCTTTTACTAATGTAGAATTAGTTTCTTTTAGCTTCTCAAGTTTGTCAACACAAAGAGAGGTTTTAGTAACAAGAACCAGCATTCTGATTCCATCATCGCAACTTCAAAAGGTTTCTCTAAAAGATACATGTCAACAAAAGAAAAATGAGCATGAAACTTGTCCGATTGTCTTAAAATCCTAAGTGTTTCACTCACTTCCTGTTTGGAAAAAGAACCGCTGTCTTTAAAATGGGACCATGTTGCTTCAGCACTAAGCAATGATCATCTCCAACGAGAGCGAATCGAATATTAATCAGCATCCTCATGGGGTCTCATTGGTCAGAAAGTAAACTGGGCCAAACATATAAATATAGTCATGCAGCCTGGAAACAGAACCTTCGGTCCAAACAGTCCACGCCAACCAGACATCCCAAACCAAACTGGTCCCAAGTGTCTGCACTTGGCCCATATCCCTCCAAACCTTTCCTATTCATAAACTTATCCAAATGTCTTTTAAACATTGTAACTGTACCCACATCCTCCAATCCTCTGGCAGTTCATTCCAAAACCACTCTGTGTAAAAGTTACCCATCATGTCCGTTTAACATCTTTCCTCCTCACTTTGAACTCCCCTACCCTAAGGAAAAGACCTTTGCCATTCATCTTATATAGGCCGCTCATGTTTTTAAAAACCTCAACAAGGTCACCTCCCAACCTCCTCCTCTCCGGTGAGAAAAGTCCCAGTCGACCCAGCCTCTTCCTGTAACTCAAATTCTCCATTCCCACCAACATGCTTAATAACGTCTCCAGCTTAATAACATCCTTCCTGCAGTAGGGCGGCCGGAAGTGCACACAGTATCCCAGAAGAGGCCTGACCAACATCCTGGATGACCTCAACATGAGGTCCCAAATATATTGTGGCTACAAGAACATAGAGGCTAGGGCTACTCTAACTCATGTGTCTTTACTCCCCAGTGCCTGGCAACCATTTGTAAGGGACAAATCAGGAGTGTAATAGAGTACTCTCCAATTGCCTGGAGAAGTGCAGCTCCAAAAGCACTCAAGAATCACAATATGGTTCAGGACTAAGCTTGATTGGCACCACATCCATCACCTTAAAAATTTATTCATTCAGCCAGCTATGCACAGTGGCAGCATTGTGTGCCATCTATAAGCCGTACTGTGGCGATTTATCATTGTAGATTTGACAGCACCTTCCAAACATATGAGCTCTGCAACTAGTAGGCCAAGGGCAGCAGCTGCTTGGGAACATCAGCTCCAAACTGCATACCATCCTGGCCTTGAATGCTGTTCCTGTTCTATAGTTGCTGTGCCAAACTCCTGCCTGTCTGGGCAGATGCCCCTGATGTTGGGTATTTTAATTGGGGTGGCTGTGACAGTGCCACAATGGGGGGAGCAAGGACATTGAATGCTTAATTTCATGAAAACTGACTGGCACTTCAACTGAGAGGATTATAACTATCAGGAATACAAAATAACTTTTACAAATATTAATTACAATTTGGAAGGTGTTAAACCTGTGCATGAAAAAAGAAGTCTCAAAGTCAAAACTGTGGAGTGTCACATTTAATGGCCAGCCAAATGTAGCTAACAGCATAACTGGCAGTGGGTGGGTCTCAAGTGGTTTCCTTGGCTTTATCTCAAAAATACGTTTGTCTGAGGGATGTAATCTCTTTCTTCACTTGCATCATTGTCATGGCGACCAACTAAGAAGGCAGCAAGTGTCGATCGTTTGGAGAATTGGGAAAAAGAGAAGGATTTGCCAATCTGCAGGACAAAATCCAAATCGTTTGGATTTTTATTAATTATGTCTGTATTTATATAACCGTTCACAGCGAAATGTCTCAATGCACATTGGATAACAGAATACTGTCTTTTTGAAGTCAAAGGGTGCTGTTATGTTAGGACATAGGCAGCCACCTATGTCTCATGATTAACAATGAGATGAATGATCAGTAACTTGTTGTGATATTGTTAGATTGTGATAGATTACTGGCTGAGTTTCTGCTTCAGGACTTAAGTACAGCTCTGTACTATCCTCCTTTATGTTACACAAGACCTATCATAGGCTACTTTACTGGCATGTAAAACAATTGTTGTTTCAAACTGTTGATGTTTAGAATTTAATGCAGTGCAATGTATCATGGTCTCAAGAGAACATGTATTGCCGTGTGTATGCATTGATTTGGGCCTTCAGGCCACCTCTTAAGCCTTAGCCATCTAGGTTAGCACTTTATTTCCAATCAGAGTGACACACAATGAAAGCAAAGGGTTAATTAAATAGAAACATATGAACAGCAGCTCCAATCTTCCTCTGAGCTGTGAGTCACCAGCTGTCGGAGAAACATGAATCCCTTTACTTCATCACATTGTTAATTGTGTATGCAGAAGGGAAATCTCTGAAGGAGCCACAACTAATCAAGAGCAACACAGACTCCCAAATCCCCCATTCCCCTGAGTGTACATCTTATTGAGCAAAACATGTCTATTTATAAACAGAATGGATAACATTCCAGTTGTTTGGTAACGCAGTACTGGAACATTACTCAGAAAAAGACACACTTTGTCAAAGCTGCTCCTCTTGGGCTAATCAGGTCATGACACAAGAATATCACTGTAAAGGGGAATAGCATTTTAAATTGCAAGTGAAGACAATGTTGTTTGGTCGGACTGTGATTGGTAGAGATGTAGCCATGGAGAATGCACCACCTAACAGTAGCAGCAGTTAGCTGCCAATTTGTTTAAATTTAAACCGGTTAGAACAAGCCTGATTGGTCAAGGCATTGCCCTTGAGGAATGAACCAAAAAAGTGCTGTCACGAGTTTCACATTAAAACAGGCACTATGCGTGGACATGTTTATCTATTCTGAATGCAAAGAACAGGGTGCTACTATATTAATATACATAGCTTCCAATATATACAAATGCACCTCTCTGCCAGTCTATACAAGTACACCTCACTGCCACTATGATCTTCAATTGATTTATGTTGTAATTTTAATTTTTAGCGCACTTGGGACTATTTAGCAAATGCTGTCCTATCCCAGAATCAGGTCTAATGTTAGACACTGTATTCTGAACATGGGCTGGCTCTGTGCACACTACACATTGTGAACTGCTGAGCTCAAATTGTTTAGTGATGAATGTTAAGTGACTTCAGTCTAAGCAATTAGCAGCTTACAACAATACAATTATTACTTATTAATAATGGGGAAAATAGAAGATAAAACTCATCAGCCACTTGTTTTTAATACAATATTTAGTACAACTGGTAAAGTATGTTATCTATTAGCAATATTTCTCAGTATTAGAAATGTTAATGAACACTCGTAGGGTTTATTATCATTAGAAAGGCTAACTCCTAGAAATGATACAATTGCTCAAACTTCCATTAAAAATACTTCCTGTGTGATGTGGGAATTCCAGGAGACTTCCTGTCTGCTGGATACCTGCTTATGGAGGAATCGTCCTCTGGGTTTCTGAATTCGAGCAGCATTACGGATGAGATGAGCAATGTTTCATGAGGGAAGTGCAGCCAATGCCAAGTCTATCGTACCCCGGGTGGCTCTCATGTCGAGTGGGTGCTCATGGTAACTGCAAGAGCATTGGTGATTTGATAGACGGTATCAGTGTTGCTGTGACTGCAAATGTGAATCCAGAATGGGGAGTTACCTCCCTGGAATTGACCAGTGGCTGAGCACTCTGAGGGATGTAGGATGGACAGTCATCCTCCATATTGGGATGAACAACATAGAGAGAAAGAGAAATGTGGTCCTGCAGTCAAAATAGAGGGAGCTAAGTGGGAACTGAGCAGGAAATCCTTCAACAGTGGAAATCTCTGGATTGCTTCCATACACACGTTAATATAGGATTCAGTGGATACAGCGGATGAGTCCATGACTGGAAAGATGATGCAGGATGGAGGCCTCTAGATTCTTGGGATATCAGGGCTTATTCTGGGAGAAATGGGACCTGTACTAACCGAATAGATCACAGCAAAATAAAACCAGCACTGGGATTTTTGCAAAGGGGGGAGGGCGGGGGTTTGCTCGTGCTATTGGGGAGGCTGTAAATTAACCTGGTACAGAGTAGGAAACAAGAAATAATATCAGAAAGATGTATACCACAGAGCACGGGAGAATTATGGAGGACTTGAATCGAGAATAGTCAGTTAACAGGTGTGATCAGCTTCTGGGAGAAAAGAGAGTGTGGTGCTAGAAAAGCACAGGAAATGCTGATGAAGGGCTTATGCCCAAAACGTCGATTCTCCTGCTCCCTCAGATGCTGCCTGACCTGCTGTGCTTTCCCAGCACCACACTCTCAACTCTGATCTCCAGCATCTGCAGCCCTCATTTTCTCCGATGGGAGAAAAGAGGCAAGTCGAAATCAGGGTTCACATCAGTATATGTGAAAGCACCGATTGTAGTTAATACAATGCATACGTTGCCAGTGCAGGTAGACATAAGGAAATACACTGTTGTGGCTATAACAAAAATCTGATTTAAAGAATACACAATAGACAATAGACAATAGGTGCAGGAGTAGGCCATTCTGCCCTTCGAGCCTGCACCACCATTCAATATAATCATGGCTGATCATCCTTAATCAGTATCCTGTTCCTGCCTTATCTCCATAACCCTTGATCCCACTATCCTTGAGAGCTCTATCCAACTCTTTCTTAAATGAATCCAGAGACTGGGCCTCCACTGCCCTCTGGGGCAGAGCATTCCACACAGCCACCACTCTCTGGGTGAAGAGGTTTCTCCTCATCTCTGTCCTAAATGGCCTACTCCCTTATTTTTAAGCTGTGTCCTCTGTTTGGGGACTCTCCCATCAGCGGAAACAGAAGAAGGGCACAAGTGGGCATTAAAATATTCCTGATGCTCGGCGCTCAGACAAAATAGGAAAGAGAGAAAAAGAGGAAGTGTAACAGCACTGATTGGGGAGTACATTGCAGTACTGGGGATAGAATGCCCCAGAGGAGTCATGGACAGAATTGAATTAAGGACACATAGTTTAAGCTTAAAATTGGGCAGTCACTATCAGTTAAGGAGAGCAAGGGCGATGGGCAGCTGTGGTTTACATGAAATAGGGTATGTGCACATTAGTTGCATTCAGTAAATTACTTCATTAAATACTTTTACTCAGTTGCTGCATGTTCAGGAACCTCAAACTAAATTATCTGACCAACTCTCCAGGTGGACAGAGTACTGTTAAAGTGGCAGAGGTTCAAGGGGTTAACGACAGAAACAATTCCCTTCGCCATTTCAGGACGGGAGACCAATATAGCCGCCAAGTGCCATGAACGCATTATTCAAACAATTCTGGTTAAAATTTGTTTATTCCTGCATTGAACTCGCTCTGTAGTATACAATAAAATTGTAATGTTTTTATATGAAGAGTTATCCATATTGTGCATCACTGGCTAACAGGCCAAAATGTCAAATACCTCAGCAAATGTTACCAATCCTTCAATCAGCTGTGCCTAGTCAGATGCTGGGAGAAAGGGAAATGACAGACAGTGAATCAGTCAGAAAAAGACACATTTTTAAGAAAGACTAACCTTGATTGCATACCAGAAGAACTTCCTACAACGTTGAGCCTTTTCAAAAAGCAGATATGTGGTCCCAACTTCCAGTTGTCAGGTGGTGACATGTAAGAGCACCTGGCTTCTCACTGCCGGAGTACCTCACCAGCACGTTAACACACTGCAATGTAAAGAGAAAATACTGAGTTCTGATGCAACTGCAGATCAGAATTTTTACATTAATTTCTCCTTCAGATGCAGACTGACTAGCTGTGGGCTTTCTGTTTTGCATCTAATGCCCACCTATCTATAAAAGCAAAATACTGCAGATCTAGTCCCACCTGCCAGCACCCAGCCCATATCCCTCCAAACCCTTCCTATTCATATACCCATCCAGATGACTTTAAAATGTTG
Organism: Chiloscyllium plagiosum; assembly: GCF_004010195.1. NCBI lineage: Eukaryota > Metazoa > Chordata > Chondrichthyes > Orectolobiformes > Hemiscylliidae > Chiloscyllium > Chiloscyllium plagiosum. The sequence continues at coordinate 64,099,436 of NC_057726.1, read as the reverse complement.
CAATTATACCAGCCTCCACCACTTCCTCTGGCAGCTCATTCCATACCTGTACCACCATCTGTGTGAAAAAGTTACCCCTTAGGTCACTTTTATATGTTTCCCCTCTCACGCTAAACCTATGCCCTCTAGTTCTGGACTTCCCCACCCCAGGGAAAAGACTTTGTCTATTTATCCTATCCATGCCCCTCATGATTTTGTAAACCTCTATAATAAGGTCACCCCTCAGCCTCCGATACTCTAGGGAAACAGCCCCTTCAACCTCTCCTTATAGCTCGAATCCTCCAAACCTGGCAACATCCTTGTAGATCCTTATTTTTGAAATGTTTCTCTCTCCACAGATGCTGCCAGACCTGCTGAGTTTCTCCAGCCATCTCTGTGTTTATCTTTTCATCTTCATTTAGAATAACAGACGGTTTTGTCTTGAGAAACTCAATCTTACACCTCTGCTGCCACAACACAAGTGCTTGGGGGGGGGGGAGGGGGGGGGGGAAGGGCGACACTGGCCTCACATTCAACTGTAAGAAACTCGGACATTGGAGGTTAGCTGCATGTGTGCATTCATTCAACTCCAAGCACAACATGGAATCACGCACAATTCTTGCATGTCATGAGACTCAAGTGAGAAATGGATCCAGTGTAAAGGACAATGATGGCTCTGTGACTGCTGGAATCTGGAGAAAGAACATTATTGGCAAAAGGAATTGGTGGCAATCAAATTCAAGGCAGGGACATTGCTCAGGGTAGGAAACGTGAGCCACAATGTTCGAGCTTCACAACCATGGGTCCTGACTCTTCCTGCAGTGATTGTGTACAATGGCAAAGCCCAACTCTCTACATGCACCGCAGCAGCATCTGGTATTTAAACAATGCCCAAAGAGAGCTGTGAGAGAGGGTCGAAATTCTGAGGGTGCGGACCACGTGCTAGGCCGAGACCTAAAGCAGACAAGGGAAACGAGTGGACGAGAAAGTCTCCTCCCACTTAGCAAGCTGCTCAGTCCGAGCAATATCTGATCTGACTCCGGACTCTCACTCAGGGGAAGCTGAACCGAGATCCTTGGGGAAGGGGGTGGGCAGGAGAAGCTGACACCCACTGCGTCAAGAACCCAAAATTACCTTCCCTCCCCAGACTGCCACATTCCTGTTGGGTTTTTGGTGGAAATGTTGCAGAAGAAGCAAACTTTAGTTGTTCCTTCTTTTATATAGAGAGGTGACACCCCTGTTTGTGTGTGTGCGTGTGTGCGCGCATGTGCGTGTGTGTGTGTGTGCATATGTGTACGTGAATGTGTGTGTGTACGTGAATGTCCCCAGACTGCCACATTCCTGTTGGGCTTTTGGTGGAAATGTTGCAGAAGAAGCAAACTTTAGTTGTGCCTTCTTTTATATAGAGAGGTGACACCCCTGTTTGTGTGTGTGCGTGTGTGCGCGCATGTGCGTGTGTGTGTGTGTGCATATGTGTACGTGAATGTGTGTGTGTACGTGAATGTGTGTGTGTGCGTATGTGTGTGTACGTGTGTGTGTGTGTGAATGTGTGTAAGAATTGTCATTAAGATTTATTTCCTGGTCAATGTGGCTTTCCATCGAATGCATGCATGATTTCAGTTTTTGGTTGAAGCCTAATTTCTTAGACTTGGGCTGTGGGCTTGGCAGGTTCATAGACCCTCCAGTCTCCCACGACGGGTTCATCTCTCACTTCCCCCATGCTGAAATAGAACATTATTGTGATAACTGAGCTACTGAGCTGCCCAAAATTGCTTTCTCGTTGCATCATTAGGCCCCAATTTGGACACCAAGCCCTTCAGAATTTACAGCAATAATAACAGCTGCCGGCAGTTATTAATATAAACAGGATAGAATTTCCTCAAGGTCCCCAGGGTGTCCTTCTTACAGATTCTCCTATTTTCTTTGAGTTTTTGTACAATCTTAAAGCACATTTGAATTCCGGGCCTACAGGTCTCACCGGTCCATGTTTTCTGAAAGATAGCTGACAGTGCAGATGAAAGCCATCGTTCCTTTATTCAGCAGCATCAAAATGAAGAAGAATTGCTGCTTTCAGTTATCTGGTCCTCACAGCTTGCTACCTGATCACCATTCACACTGTGAGCGAGTATGCTTCAGATGCAGTAATGGTTAAGACAGCGGACTGCAATTTTACAATGAGCACCCATTAAGGCAGCATTGTACACAGACGAACTAAGCTGGGAGCTATCTATGCCTTGGAAATAATCAGCTTTCTGCTGCGGCTCACATTGATCACAGTTGGAACAGCGGTGACAGTCAAACGAGAGAAAGAGAGTGTATCTCATATCCTGGAGGCGTTCAGCCAAATGTCCAATCAACTTCACAGATCAAATAAAAATTCAACAGCCCGAGAACAGGCAAATGCTGCCTATTGGATTACTCTGCATTAGCCCGCTCAGAAGCTAGACTAGTACTTTTCAATAATCTGAAAACACAAAGCTTCAGACACCAAACCAGACCACCTGGCCTCACTCACCTGGAGTACAGACGTCTAGTGTCATTGTTGCGCATATCTGGGATAAGAGCTTTCATCTCACTCTTGAGTTATTTCTGAAGAAAAGTCACACTGGACTCAAAATGGTAAGTTTTTTTTTTAAAAGAATCCTCACAGCATAGAAGCAGGCCATTTGGCCCATCAAGTTTGAACAGCAGCCCACCCAAACCCACCCTGTATTTTATAATCCCGCATTTTCCATGGCTAATTCACCGATGGACAATTCCTGAGCACTAACGGACAATTTAGTAACCTGCACATCTTTGCATTGTGGGAAGAAATCAGAGAACCCACGCAGACACGGGGAGAATGTGCAAAATCCACACAGACAGTCGTGTGAGGCTGGAATCAAACCCAGGTCCCTGGCGCTGTCAGGCAGCAGTGCTAACCACTGAGCCACCGTGCCACCCTCTCTCCAGAGCTGCTGCCAGACCTGCTGCGTTTCTGCAGCATGCTCTGTCTTTGTAACAGATCACCTGGTAAAATTGCGACAACCTCTGGAAGATGGAACATTATCGCTGGGGAGGGAGAGATGGAGAAAATGACGTTCGGTCAAAATTCAGACTTTAGATTTCTCACGATCTGCTACCCTGGCTCTGCCTGTTCACAGTAAGGATTACCATTCCGTTAAACACAGTTTCAAGCTTCAGTAATCAGAATGAACGTTTTGAAAGGGAGAAAACTATAATGAAGCAGAATCATAGGTGTTGGTGGCAGAAAAGAGTATCCCTTACAGCACAAAATCACAGGCTGACAGATAATGGCCTGAAGTTGTTTCACAGATGGCTCTCCAATCTAACTGAAATAGCACTGTAGACATCAATCTGAAATTCTTGCACCTGAATACAGTTCTCGCAATTTTTGCAGACGCAGGGCATGCAGCACAGTTGCAATTTGCACACTTTTGGCTCACGGAGGTAACTCTGCATATTTAATATGCAGCAAACATGACTTGTAGGAGCAGGTTTAAACTTCCTTGAGTCCTTTAGAGAGGTAGGTATCCTGTTGGATATCAATCTGGGGGGGGGGGAAACGTCATGTGCCCCCGAGGAGAGTTTGTGCTGGTTAAAAGTTGACATGAATGAGCATTAAAAATTAAATAAGCTTAATGGAGCTCTCGAGAAAGCTTTCAAAAGAAAAGTTAAAGAGGTTTTCAAATTGTCAAGGCATTTAAATCTCCTACCCAGTGGTTAAAAAAAATACAATGTTGTCTCACTCCATTCACATAGGTCTGAGGGCTATCATTATAGAATGAGTGGACAAGCTGATTTCACAGCCTATTAATATCACAATGGGATTTCAGTCAGCTCACACCTTGACTGACAGTTCCATTTGCTTATAAAGTCATCAAAGTGGGATTATGACTAAAGATTTTGTAAATTATAAACTATTAGAGGAGGTTCAGAATATAGAACATCCTTTATTGTCATGTGTACTCCATTGCAGAGGCACAGTGAAAAGCTTTTACAAATGTCTGCCTATTATGGCACCACGTTAGGTCCAAATACCGAGATACAAATCTTGGATACAAAAGAGGAATAATAAGTAGTTGCATTACTTTCCACAGTTTAAAAAATAAGTTAGAAATAAGACAGTGTTAAAGGATTTAAATGGGTTCTCACCTTTGCTAGTTTAAATCAAATTCAGCAATACTTTATTTAATCTCAGCATAGTTCCTGTGGGACGTCAGATGAGTTAACATGGAGGGTGTAGGACACAGGGTGGTTGGTGGGGCATAAGTTGACATGAGGATGGCTGTAAGATGCCTCATGGGGAGGACAAAAGGGAGGAAGCAGGCAGAAAGGTCTGAGAGGTCAAGGGGGATGAGTGGAAGGGTATAAGTTGGTGCTTATGAGGGACCATGAGATAGCATGGATAGGCCACAGGAGTGTGGGGAGATATGGGTGCGGG
>NC_057726.1:64062994-64094513 GCF_004010195.1 Chiloscyllium plagiosum | reverse complement strand
GTGTATAGTGAGGAGGTGGAAGGCTCCGTTTGCTTTCCTTTTACAGTTATAACAAAAACACTGGATCCTCAAGGTGGCCCTTTCAAGTGGCCAGCCCCCATACCCAGCAGCCTCCAAACACTCCCACAGGCCACAGCCCACCTCGAGAGAGGAAAGAAACACAATGTGCTTCAGGGTACTTTGTCCCCGTGCGAATTTTGTAGAGTAGTAACTGCTGGGAGGGAAGACCTCAGCCTAACATTAAGAGTAGGTACTACGATGTGACGTTTTACCTGAAAGTGTACATTCTTTTTCATTAAAAATAAAACTGAGCATTAGTACATTTGGTACCTTGGTATGACTGGATTCTGGTGACATTATTAAACTGTGGTCAGTGTAGATATAAACATGAGCTAATCAACTTCAATCAAAGAGAACACTTTGACTATACGCATCACTCAGATTGATTAATAATGAAATTGAAGTGCTTTCTCTGCTAATATGGTGACACTAAAAATGGAACTGAACTTATTAATTAGTTTAGTTGTCTTGAAGTTGCATTGTATATCACAGTGTAAAAGGATTGCTCAATAGTATGAGGAATGGTATCTCGACAGAAGAGGAATGTATATGTCTCGGAGTATTGTTCTTCATTCTCTGACAGCACAGAAGAGTAAATAAGGCTCTAACGGTACTGGCCTCATGTACACAAATAATGGCGTCCTGCCCAGTATACAACAATGTAAGGTGAGGGGAGAATAATTTAAAAGGGACTTGGGGGACAGTTTTTTCACACAGAGTGGTGTGTATAAGGAATGAACTGCCAGAGGAAGTGGTAGATGCAGGTACAGTTACAACATTTAAAACATGTTTAGACGGAGACATGGATAGGTAACGTTCAGAGGGATAGGGACCAAACGCCGGCAAATGGGATTACTTCAGTTGAGAAAACCTGGTCGGCATGGACGAGTTGGGCCGAAGGGTCTGTTTCCGTGCTGTATGACTCTATGATTCCATGTTTACGTGACTGAAGGAACTAATTAGGTCTACCATGTCCGTGCTGGACCTCTGCAACAGCGGTTCACTTATGGCCACTCCCCTACCCTTACCCCATTGCCATATAATTAGCTTTCTTCTACTTTTCAGATATTGACCATTTTCATGCCATGTAGTTTTTTAAAAAAAGTTATCTCACACTGTTCACATACGTCTCAAGGGTATAATTATAGAATGAATCTAACAGGCTAATTTCACAGCCTATGAACATCACAGTAGGGTCACTGTCAGCTCACAGCTTGATTGACAGTTCCATTTGCTTATTAGATTAGACTCTATACAGTGTGGAAACAGGCCCTTCGGCCCAATAGGTCCACACCGCCCCTCCGAAGAGCAACCCACCCAAACCCATTCCCCTACCCTATATTTACCCCTGACTAACACTGTGGGCAATTTAGCATGGCCAATTCACCTGACCTGCACATCTTTGGATTGTGGGAGGAAACCGCCGCACCCAGAGGACACCCACGCAGACACGGGACGAATGTGCAAACTCCACACAGACCGGCAGGAATCGAACCCAGGACCCTGGTGCTGTGAGGCAGCAGTGCTAACCACTGAGCCACTGTGCCGCCCACAGTCTTTGAAGCAGGAAGTAATGCTTCATGTTCATAGCCACGAGTGAATGTCTTCACCACACTCTCAGACAGGGCACTGCAGATCCCAGTCACTCACTGCATCAAGTGCACCTCTGTTGGTTCCTTCTGACCCTTCATCCTTCTTCTCGTGCACTCCCCATCTGTCCAGACACCTCATCATTTTCAATGCCTCTGTCATATCTCCTTTCAATCTCCTCTTTTCCGGAGGGAAACGTACCAGGTTCTCCAATCAGCTGAGCTCTCCCGTCCTTGGAACCATTTTCATGAATCTTTACTTCATGTTTTTCAACACCAAACATTTAAAGATAGTTGTCACTGCGTTATCCAGTTATTGGCAGAAATAATTTGATCTCAAACTATGGGATGTGATTGCGATTCTGGAGAAGATTTGTAGCTCAGGTTGTAAATTTGCTCGCTGAGCTGGTAGGTTTGTTTTCAGACGTTTCGTCACCGTGCTAGGTAACACCATTAGTGAGCCTCCGGTGAAGTGCTGGTGTTATGTCCCGCTTTCTGTGTGTCTGTTATGGTGGGACCAAGACTGGGTCAACACATCCATCCTGGGACAGGCAAAACAGAGACGTGCATGGAATTCCTAGAGGCCTGGAATTCCAACTGGAACTCCATCAGTAAACACATCGATTTGAACCCCAGAAAATGATATCACCCACTGTAACAGACCCAGATACATAAATGGAAAATGGGGCAGAACAGCAGTGCTTCAACAGAAGCTCACTGATGATATTACCTAGCAAGGTGGTGAAACATCTGAGAACAAACCGACCTGCTCAGTGAGCTAACTTACAACCCAATGGATGTGAGAATTGTGTCAGCTATATGAACATAAAGGGGCTGCTAGAATCCAGTAAATAGATCAGACCTCAATAGACAGACGTCCCTCATTCTGATATCTTAGAAAGCAAAACTAATATACAACCTCCACCTCCACTAAGTACAAAGAAATACCACTTCTGCTCACTATAAGCATATCAACTTTCATCTCATAGAATCCCTGTAGTGTGGAAGTAGGCCATTCAGCCCATAAGGTCCACACTGACCCTACGAAGGGTATTCATACCACTTCTGCTCACTATAAGCATATCAACTTTCATCTCATAGAATCCTTGTAGTGTGGAAGTAGGCCATTCAGCCCATAAGGTCCACACTGACCCTACGAAGGGTATTCCGTCCAGACACATCCCCCGTACCCTATGTTTTGTTAACCCTGCATTTCCCCATGGCTAACGCACACAGCCTGTACATCCCTGGACACTATGGGCAATTCAGCATGGCCAATCCACCTAACCTGCACATCTTTGGATTGTGGGAGGAAACCGGAGCAAATCCGTACAAACATGGGGACAACTCACAAACTCCACACAGACAGTCACCCGAAGCTGGAATTGAACCCAGGTCCTTGGTACTGAGAGGCAGCAGTGCTATCATGCCACCCATCTCGCCAACAGTTAGGTGTTTTAATGCTGTTAACTTGTCATCTTTCTCAAGGGTTTAACTATAACTTAATCTCACTGAGTTACTGGTCTCAGGTAGATTGTAACTGGACTTTTATAAATCGCAAACCAATCATCATGACCTAATTGAACTACCTCTGTAATGTGCACTATTCATTCGCTCAGTTAACCTTCTCTATTACACCATTTCCAAATTCAATGCTTAACTGTAAAAGCAACTAATTAGGATTAGGAGATTAATAAACAGTTGTAAGGGCAAGAATTGTTTGAATTTTTCTTTAAAAGGTTTGACAATAAAGCAATAATCATTAACTCAGTAGTTTGTGAGAATCCTAGTGGGAAAATGAAAAATAAACATTGACATAATTTGAACTAATTGATTTAAGACAGTTCAGTAAGATGGGTTTAGCTATTGTTTCTTCCTGAACATTGAGACTTTGGTAAAGCTGAAGAATCCTTGGTGAGGGATCAGCACGTCCTTTGGTACTACTGCCTCCGCGTTTGCAATCCAATTTGCTGCCTTTGCATTATGTTGTTTTCCTCAGAGCTCACGGGTCTCCAGATGGAATTATGGAATTCCAAATCCATTTTGCAAAGTACCTTACCTAGAGGTTATCTGGATGACAGATAATAATTGAATCCTTCTATTTATTTCTCAACTTCAGAATCTATGGGAAATTTGGCACTGTGAATATCGTTCGAAGCCTTAAGGAATTCCATCTTATTACATACTCCCAACACTGGTGAGCACTCCAGTGTTAGGCCAATCCCCCCTTTGGACATCATTGGTGTACAGAGTGAACAGGAGATCCCTGCACCACATTCAGATTGACCAGAACTCAGCAAGTCCTTCTTTCTCAAAGAGAACATTTTTGTTTAAATTAAGCTAATGGACATAATGAAAATGGATCAGAAATGCGTCTGCGATCTCAATAAAGCTTCAGCCTTACCGGGAGAAAGTGAGGACTGCAGGTGCTGGAGATCAGGGTCATAAAGTGTGGTGCTGGAAAAGCACAGCAGGTCAGGCAGCAGCCGAGGAGCAGGAGAATCGACACTTCAGGCATAAGCTCTTCACCAGGGCTTGTGCTCAAAACACTGATTCTCCTGCTCCTCGGAAGCTGCCTGACTGGCCGTGCTTTTCCAGCACCACACTCTGATCTCATAGAAACTGCCAGTCTGCTTTTCATTATAAGCATAAGGAGACAGCTGTGCATTTCAGAGTTGAGATTCCACTCGGACCTCCTTAAGTAATGTGAGGTATTGCATTTTGGTAAAACAAGCCGAGACTTACAGAGGTAATGGTCGGGCCGTGCGGAGTGCTGTTGAACAGAGAGACCTAGGAACGCAAGTATATAGTTCTTAGAAAGTGGTGTGACAGGTAGATGAGGTGGTGAGGAAGGAATTTGGCACACTTGCAGGCAGAGCAATGAGCACAGGAGATGGGATGTCATGTCACAGCTGTCGAAGACATTACTAAGGCCCCATTTGGAGTACTACATACAATTCTGTTTGCGCTGCTACAGCATGGATGTTATTAAACAGGAAAGGGCGCAAGGAAAGACTTACAAGGGTGTTACTGAGACTGGAAGATTTGAGTTATAAGTAATGGTTGGATAAGCTAGGGCTTGGTCCTCTGGAGTGGAGGTTGAGGGGTGACCTTATAGAGGTTCATAAAATTATGAGGAGCATTGGAGAGGGTGAATAGCCCAAAACTAGAGGGGCATAGGTTTAAGGTGAGAGGGGAAAGATTTAAAAGGGACCCGAGGGGCAACCTCTTCAGAAATAGGGTGGTGCGATTATGGAATGAACTGTCAGAGCAAGTGGTAGAGGAACCAAATCTAAAAGATATTTGGATCGGTACGCGGATAGGAAAGGTTTAGAGGGATATGGGCCAATACACAGGCAAATGGGACTCGTTCAGTTCAGGAAACCTGGTCGGCATGGACGGGTTGGGCCGAAGGGCCTGTTTCCGTGCTTTATGACCGTAAATGCAGATTTAGATGTCCATTCTGACAGCTGTTTTGTGGTGCAGAAGTGCTGGCAGATAACAAACCAAGCCCTGAGTCATAGCATCCTGACATTTGAAGATCCTGACAGCCTCTTTGACAGCTGCTGCCGAGCAATGAGGTGCGGGTGACATAAGGATTGGGTGCCGGATGGGTAGAGGTGGAGGACAGCAGGTGGGGATGGTGCCCGATAAGTGGGATACTAGCTGGGTTGGAGGCCATCGGGACTGGGGATGGGTTGCCAGGCCATCTGTTGCAGGACGAGCAGAGGACATGAGGCCAGGTAAACAAAATGCCACATAAAGGGGGGTGCCAACTAGGTCGGGGTAGCTGGGGAGGGAGCTCAGAGTTGGGGGTACAATGCCAGGCAATTAGGATCCCAGCTTGGATGGTGCCAGGGAGTGGGGTACCAGGGTGTAAGGTGGCAAGGGTAAGTAATGCAATCTTTAGGTGAGGTGAGAGTGTTGGGGTGGGGGGTGGGTAGTGCACTGGGTCCACCGGAAAATGTGAAGTATACAGGGTTGGGTCTGGTGGCAGGGGTAGGGGAGCAGTAGGTGCAGAGCAAGGGAAAGGGGGATTTGATTCAAGATTGTGAGAGTTGTAAGTGCTCTGGGGGAGGAGTAGTAGGGATGTGAGTTGAATATGGGGTCAGTGGAATAGTTACTCAGAAGTTAGACCATGCATCCTATAATCTAACTTTTCTATTTACTTAAATTTCTTTGGAATCTCACAATTTAAAATAGATACTTTCGGAAAGTTCCAGGTGAAGAGGAATGATCAAATCCCCAGGCTACTCCTTCAGTGTTTGTTAAGATAGGCGATTCCGCAGCGCTACCCCCTGCCGGAGGGTGGAATAAGGACTGCCTGACCAGTGGGTCATTGATGGCGATGACTGCAGTTACTGTTCTCACCACCTGGAAAGCTGAAGCAGACCTCATGCTGAAAGCATCACCCCTTCATCAAAATAGCAACTGACCATCTGCGTTCAGGTGATAAAGTGCAGTCCAAAGCCAGGTACACCGCAGATAAACAATTAACTAAACGCCCTGTCAGTAAAACAGAACACAGGATAACCTGACAGAGACACCAGCTAATAAACAGTGAATATCCACAACAGAGGGTGATCACCATCCAGTAACAATGGATGTACAGAGTATTACATCAGTGTCAGAAAATTTGGGATCTGCTTCGAATAACATTTGAGGATCACCACCACTGGTCCCTTTGAGCCAATGCATCATAAGCTCAGATGTTTACCTTTACTGCCTATTAGCGAGTTATGAGGCAGCTTAACCCGAGGGATGGTAGTACTAATAATGAAAGCCCTGTGATTTGAATAGCTATGGTAAACTCTCACATACAACACATGAGTGCCTCTCGAATCTGCTAAGAAGTGGATTGAGTGAGATGAGACTAAATACAATTCAACAAGCAAGGTTATTTTACAAGTGTCAAGTGATCAATGTTATTATTAAATTTCATCTCACTTCAAGGCACACACACAAAACAAAAAGCACATCACATCATCCCCATTTGGCAGCCTCTAACCGATACATCTAAAACTTTCTCCGGACTTGCTGTGTCCATATTAAGAGAAGGATTGTTTCTTTCACATATTTCCCTGTACACAACACGAGGAACTGATTTGCCAAATATTGGTTTCATTATTTGGGAATTAGCTGGCCAGAGAATCAAGGGCATGACCTTCGTCGTTCTCCTCATCTAGGGACCGGTGAGTAGTGACGCTAATTAAACCAGCTCTCCTCCCCAAAGTGGCTCAACCTCCACCAGGGGTGGCACGGTAGCTCACTGGTTAGCACCGCTGCCCCCCAGCGCCAGAGACCCACGTTCAATTCCAGCCTCGGGTGATTGTCTATGTGGAGTTTGCACATTCTCCCCGTGTCTGTGTGGGTTTCCTCTGGGTGCTCTGGTTCCCACGCACAGTCTAAAGACGTGCAGATTAGGTGAATTGGACATGCTAAATTGCTCATAGTGTTAGGTGCATTAGTCAGTGGGTTACTCTTTGGAGGGTCGGTGTGGACTTGTTGGGCCGAAGGGCCTGTTTCCACGCTGTAGGGAATCTAATCTACTGTTTCCAAATAAACACAACCATCCTGGCTTGAGACGACCCTTGAGCTAAAGCAGCCTACACAATTCTGCAACCCACCTGGGTTCTAACACAGTGCACACTCCATTCCCACTATCGCCCACCAGCTGTTGTTGCGAAGGTTTAACTGCCTGACGGGATTCTGTAAGTACAAGCCATACAGAGAAACTCAGGGTGCAAAGTGATCACAAAGCACTCCTGGTACCTCAGTTGCCTGCCATTGCAACACATCCTGGCCAAGGTCTCTGTCTCAGGCTTGCTTCAGTGTTCCAGCGCAAGCTGCAAAAACAGCACCTCATTTTCCGATTGGGAATCTGACAGCTTTCTGGACTCAATGTTGAGTTTAACAAGTTTAAGGCTTGAGCCACCTTCTCCCATGTCCTTACCCCAACCCTCAAACACTAGGCCTCATTATCACATGGGCTGCTATTACACACAACCCAACGTTAGCCACTTATAGTCCCCACTAGCAGCTATCCATTCTCCCAGGCTGATTATTATCCACTTCTTTGTCTGTCCAACTGTCCTTCCTCGCTTTGGCCTCTATCCCCACCTATCATTTACTCCTTATCTCCTCCCCCCACCCTATCTTCTGCATACATACCAACATTTTCCTGCCACCATCAGTTCTGAGGAAGGGTCACTGGACGGTTAACTCTGATTTCCTTCCATAGATGCTGCCAGACCTGCTGAGCTTTTCCAGCAATTTCAGCTTTTGATTTTTTTTTAAAAACTGAATTTAATTGTTTCAAAGCCCAGCAACGTTTCAGGGTAGAATCAGCTGTCGGAACATTAATGTGGTCATTTATTACAACTCCACCATAACAATAACCCCGCCCCCACCACCACCAAAGTATTGGTGCGGTGGAAGTGTGTAATACTATGTATTAATAAGAGTATAATTGCTAGAATATTGGGTGGGAGTTCCTCCTTCAGTACCAATGCATAAAAGCATTTGATCTTCTCTCTGCCCAGGGAGAAAGTTGCATTCACATGTTGCCGTCTTATTCTAATTCTTCACACATTACGCGGAGGTCCTGTCAGCCCCACTCAGGTGGATGCAAATAAATCCCACAAATTTATTTAAGAAAGTGCACAAGAGTTCCCCTCAGAGTCCTGACTTACACCGACATCTGAAATAACATCACTGAAACAGATGACCTGCTCATTCGTGGTATTTCCATTAGTGGGAGCTTGCTGTGTGCAAATCGGTTGCTGCATTCCTCATTGCAATGTAGCAATTGTGCATTCTTAAAGATCCATCCCACCCCGGCAATGTTTTTCTACAAGCTCTACCATCGGGGAGAAGGTACAGAAACCTGAACACACACACCAGCCGGTTTCGAAACAGTTTCTACCCTACTGTTGTTAGAATACTCACAAACTCTTGGTATTTGCCTGTATCTGTGTTTTTGTTTTTGCCGCTGTTTACCTATTATTTACTTAACTAGGCTATTTAACTCTGTGATTGCTCACAAGACAAAGTTTTTCTCTGTGCTTTGGTACACGTGACATTAAATTCAATTCAATTCAATTCAATTATGGTGTGCATTGCCAGATAATGGAGAAATGTTCGGATAACCGGCACTCATAAATTACTGCTTGTTTCTGGTTATCTGAACGATCAATTATCCAAACAAAATACTACCCACCTGTCTCGTTTGGATAATTGAGGTTCTACTGTATAACATTCACGGGAGCATCTGTTTTTGGGCAAACATTAAGCAATTTTGTTACAAAGAGTAACACACTTCCATCGGCACACCGTGCTTCAAGTGGTTCACAGTTTCTTGAACGTGGAGTCGCAAGTAGATAGGATAGTGAAGGAGGTGTTTGGTACACTTACCTTTATTGGTCAGTGCATTGAGTACAGGAGTTGGGAGGTCATACTGTGGCTGTACTGTGGTTAGGCCATCTTTGGAATGCTGCATTCAATTCTGGTCTCCCTGCTAGAGGAAAGAGCTTCCTCTGGCAGCTCATTGCCAAACCATAATGTGATACATCCAGCCAGGATGCTTTCTATAGTGCATTTCTAAAAAGAATTGGTAAGAGACTTAGCAGACATGCTAAATTTCCTTCGCCTCCAGGAAGTAGAGGCATCGATGGGTTTTGTTGAGCGTCACGTCAATGTGGATTGACCAGCACAGATTGTCGGTGATTGTCACTCCCAGGAACTTGACACTCTCAACCATCTCTACCTCAGCACCATTCATACAGACAGGGGTGGGCTCTCCACTCCGCTCCCTCTGAAGTCAATGACCAGCTCCTTTGTTTTACTGACTTGGATGGAGAAATTGTTGTCTTTACACCATGCCACTAAGCCCTCAATCTCTTTCCTCTACTCTGTCCCATTGCTGTTTGAGATCTGACCTACAATGGCGGTGCCGACAGCAACCTTGTAAATGGTGCTCGTTTCCTATTCTAAGTGGGGTGGATCCTTCTCACCTTGCTCATGGTGAAGATAGTGACACTTTGCTGTGATTTAGACCAGCCTTCGGGGAGAAAGAAGTAAGTGTACATAAGCCAGAGTTGCTGTCAGATTTACTTCATAACAACCAGCAGTGTTGACAGTCTGTCTGTTATTATTACGGCAAAGTCTAGGTCAGTCACACCAAAAGACATGTAGTCATCTATTTTCCAACCAGCCCTCCACAAATCAGTCTTCACTTACTTTTAGAACTGAAGCAAAGCAGTCACTGATTGAAATGCTAAGTGTAATTGATTTGCAGGGAATAACATTCAACAGTTTTTGAACAAATCTCAAGTATATTCGCAAGCATGTTTGTCAAAACATTGTAAATAATCATCACACCGCACAATGTTGTAAGCTTAGAATGTTTCTCCCAATGAACGATGGCAGATGTCACTGTGATAGAATTAACACGCACTGCTTCTTTTTTCCTGTCAGTTTGCTGAAGATATTTTCTTGAAAGGAAATTACTATGTTGCTTGTCTTGTGCAATACGATCACAGAATGACAATATTTAACCTGGTACAGTACAAAGTAAAATGCCCATCTTAAGCGCTCCATACATTCGTTTCGAAGTGGGTCAAATGTGAACACTCGATGCAGGAACGGAAGCTAATACGGGGTAAACGCTCCTGCTAAAGTTAAAACTAGCAACACAGAAAAGATTTATCCCATGCAGTAATCTGTAAACATTCGAGTGGCCACGAACTATTTAAAGTAAGAAATTAACAACTTTATTTCTTAAAGTATAACAGAGAATAATTAACTAACAACTATTTACCATTCCTTACTATGTCTTATCTGTTACCTTCCCTTCTACAATACTACTCTGATAAAACTCCCAATTAAAATTTACAAAACAACACTTCTTATCCCAAAACCAGGCAGTTGTGGGTTCTTGCCTTCGGATCTTCCTGTGTCTTCTTTTCTCCTTGTTAGCAACTTCTGCTCTACACGTTACTTATCGTAAAGGGACATTTGGAGAACTACTTTTCAGGCAGTCTGTTTATATGCTAGGTTGTGGCAGTTGTCCTCTCAACTGTTCAATTTTCCCCAGTCTTATATTCCAGAGCATCGGATTGTGTAAGGCTTTTAAGATTGTCAATATATTCAATCCAATCTCGATTGGAGTGTGGTATGTTTTGGGTATAATTTAAACCGATTGGCTGAATTCGAATTTGTTTTTGTCTCCAAGCAACAAACTAATCGAGTTGTTCTACCCAGTGTTACATTGTTACCTTTTTGAGTACACTTGGTGCTGAGTCTGGTAGTTCTGCTGCTTTTAACTCTCTTAAAGGTATACCCCCATCTTTGAATGATAACTTCACAGAGGAAAATCTGGGTACTGAGTCGAAGGAGAGTGAAGAAGTGATCAGAAAACATGGTCAGAGTCGTGTTTTAAAGAAAGTATCTGGATTTCCAGCAAGATTTAGTGATAAAGTTTGAAAATCATGGGGGAAAGGAGATGAAATATCTGGATGACAGTCAAAAGAGCAAGGGTTTAGTTCAGCTTTTAAAATCCTGGGAAATCTCTCCTTTAGGTTTTCTTATCAATTAACAAGTTTGAGCTTAAATATGGTCACAGAGTAATTCATCGAGAAAGCCTGTTTGGTTGATTATCCTAATCTGTACACTGACTTACATATTTAACCCTGTTGTAATGTGTCATGGTTAGAAATGGTGAGAGGGCAATATTGAGAAACCACCTTAATTGACTAAGTGTTTAAAAGAGACCAAGAGACAAAGTTTACTTAGCTGGGTGTGAAAACACAAAGTCCATCTGGAGGAGACTCAAAAGATAACAATTTAAGGAATTTCAGACACTCAGCAAACGTACTAGAGAAACATGGTCCCCTTGAATTGCAGGTGAGACCAAAGAAGGAGTTGAGAAAGATCCAAGAGACAAAGAGAATTCATGAGTTCAGACTGGGTTACAAGGTCTCCCTGAGGCTTTGATGTTTAGGGACTATAGCATGATACCTTGGGAACAAAATGTGTGTGACATGTTAAAGACATAGCTTGGCACCATCCCTGTAGAGTGAGTGTACATCATGCTGTGGTAGAGGTTATTGCTTGGGGAATGGTCAGTGGAAGTCATCACCTAAAGAACCCAAGTCTACCCAGACTGGAAGGGCAATGCCTTTTGAAATGGTCACAAATAAAACAAACAAAAAAAAAATCAGCCTTTCAAAGTTCCCTTTGATGGCAATTATCCCTCTCACCTTCTCAAACATTGTCACTCAGGCACAGGCAATGAAATTCCCAGTGAAAACATTTGCAATCCACTTGACATCCAATCTTGTCTAAATTAGCAGGCTTTGGAAAAACATTTCAAAGAAAGCTGAGCTTATTACAATGTCATAGCTGTCAAACATATAAAACTAGCAGTCTCCTTTAATGTTTCTAAACAATCCAACAAGGTTCAAGACATTGTGGACTCTTGGCACTCAGCCAGGCATTCACAATGAGGCCAATTGTGAAAGGGGCATCGGAGGCTGAAGGGTGCCCTTATAGAGGTTTATAAAATTATGATGAGCATGGATAGGGTGAATGGCCAAAATCTTTTTTCCCAGGGTAGGAGAGTCTAGAACCAGAGGGCATAGGTTTAGGTGAGAGGGGAAAGATTTAAAAGGGACCAAAGGGCAACGTTTTCACACAGAGGGTTAAGCTTCACAAGGTTCTGGAGATAGGGAGAGGTGCAACCAAAGAAGGAATTAAGCGCATTGGGGGAAATTCTAAACCTTGGCCATCAGGAGCTGAGTTGGGTCAGCAATAGGAAGTCGTGGTGAACAGGGCAGGCACAGACAGCATTTCAATGAGCTGAAACGAGAGTGCAGAGGGACACAGAGGATTACTGGGTCAAGAATTTGTTCATTTTGTACAACTGCTAGTGTTATGATGTAGACCTATGACCCCACCAGCAGACTCTATGACAGGTTCACTACCCATGCACCCTGCACACATCGCTGTTCAATAATAACAATGGAAAACACCACACAAGTCATGGCCATGATGCGTTCTGAGGAGATGGAAGTCCTCAGTCTTCCCATTGACTGCGTGGATGAATTCTACACCCCCCCTCTCCAACCCTCATGAGCTTTGACAAGGAAAGAGCTGTAGCAGGGGTAAGTGATGCTGCAGTGTCACGGGCTATGATTTCATAACCTGTTTCTGTCAACAATCAGTGTTCAGCCTTTTGTAGCTCTGCTAAATGGTACAACAATGCAGGCACCTTGCAAATCATTAACTGTCAGTTACTTTAATGATTGTTCAATTTTCAAGAGGGATGTCAGGACACAGCTTTCAACCAAGATGATTTTCATCAACACAGACATCATTATATTTGGTATTGATAACCACAGCGTTAGCAATTTCAATTAATCTCGTCATTGTTGTCAGAGGAAAGCACTATATATACAAATGAGGGCACACTTGAGTGAGACGCAAAACTTCAACTCATTAAATTAAAACTATTTCTTTATGTCTGGCTGAGCAGAACAGAGTTATTAATGTGAGGACTGAGCAATGCAATCCTCTTCCCTTTCATTCGAGGATAAACACATTTGTGATGAAAAACCTAGCTCTTTCTCCCCATTATATTTTTCAGGGAATGAAGAACAGAAGTTAGCCGCAGATATAATCCATACTGTCAGAGTAAGAATTTCCCGGTCAAGATGACCAGATGGAGAATACAACCTCTTGAAAACTCCCCCAATCAAATACTGCCGGGCATTCAGAGAAAAGTTCAATCTACAATCACCTTCCAACACTTCAAGATCAGATGTAGAGTAAACGGCCTTGACACTGGCCAATTATCAATAGCATTGTGGCTGACCTTAGCCTGCTCACTGGCTCTCTCTCCCTCTCTAGCTGAGATGTTCATGCACCTCCAGGGGAAAACAGACACAAACTGAGCAGACCACACTCAGTGAAGAGCACTGGGCTATACGTCTGGTGAATTAAACTGCTTTTATTTCGATTTCCTTTTGGATTCAGGCTTGTCAGAACAGAAGCTTTTAAAATGTAGAAATCCCCCTGAGGTGGAAGCACAGATGCAATTCTTTTCTGTTTTCATCTGCTGCTTCGGCGTGGGATTGTCAACCTGTGGCGAGCAAATCTGTGGCCTTGGGAACAACTGACCTTTACCATTTACTCCTCCAACTCAACACTCCCAAACTAACAGTGGACTAGATGAAACATAGGTCTTTAAGTTGAAGTTGTGTTGAAGACTTTGAACTGATTGCACTATCCAGTCCTATCAGAACCTGCTCCACAAATTAAACCATAACATCAAGTTTAAGCTGAGGGTTGGTATACATCAGGCTACTTATCACAGTGCAAAGCAATTTGTGTTTTAATTTACAAAAAAAAGATGTTATCCATTATTTCGCAATTCATTAATACGTTCATTCCAACAACAGTTAGATTCAAAATTCAAAATCAGTTGCAAACAAATTGCATTAAAATGGGCATGGCAGATTTTCATGGGTCTTCATTAGGGATTGAAGCAGTTGGATGATAGAGGTTGGTCCATCCCAACTCAGTGCCAAATGGAAATGGGTCCACAACACAGTTTGCCATGACTTTTCAATCTCGTTTCAAAGAAAGAAATGCAGAAACTTCAATGTTATACTGTCATAGAGCCCTCGAGTCCTACAGCATGGAGACAGGCCCTTTGGTCTAGTATGGTCCATGCCAACCAAACTGTCCATCCATGCTAACCCCATTTCCCTGCACATGGTCCATATCCTTCTAATCCTTTCTTATCCATGTATTTATCCAAATGCCTTTTAAATGTTGTTAATGCACCTGCCTCAATCACTTCTGCCAGTAACTCATTCCATATGCGTACCAACCCTTATGTAAAAATGTTGCCCCTCAGGTTCCCTTTTATTCTTTCGTCTCTCACCTGAAACTGATGTGTTTTAGTCCTTGACTCCCCGGCCTAGGGAAAAAGACTGAATGCACTTAGCCTACCCATGCCTATTATTATCTTATACACTTCTATAAGGTCCCCCCACAGTCTCCTACACTCTGAAGAAAAAAGATCCTAACTTGTCCAACCTCCCCCATATAACTCAGACCATTGAATCCTGGCAACATCTTTGTAAATTTCCTCTGCACTCTTTCCAGTTTAATAATATCCTTCCTGTAGCAAGGTGACCAAAACTGAACACAATATTCCAAGTGCAGTCGCCCTCACATCCTGTACAACTGCAATATAACTTCCCAACTTTTATACTCCGTTCCCTGACTGATAAAGGCCAGTGTGCAAAAAGCCTTCTTCACTGCCCTGTCTACCTGTGACTCCACTTTCAGAGAACTGTGCACCTGAACTCCAAGGTCCCTCTGTCCCACTACACTCCTTAAGGCCCTACCATTCACCATGAAACTCCGACCTTGATTTGATTTTCCAAAATGCAGGACCTCACACTTACCTATATTAAACTCCATTTGCCATTTCTCGGCTCCCTTCCCCACCTGATCAAGGTCCTGCTGTAATTTCTGATAAACCTTCCTCAATGTCCACGAAACCATCTATTTTAGTGTCATCTATAAACTTACTCAACATGCCTTGTACATTCTCATCCAAATCATTGATATAGATAACAAACAGCAATGGGCCCAGCACCGACCCCTGAGGTACTCCATTAGTCACAGGCCTCCAGTCCGACAAGCATCCTTCCACTGTTACCCTCCACTTCCTACCATCAAGCCAATTGTGTATCCAATTTGTCGGCTCCCCCCCGGATTCCATGTGATCTAACCTTCCAGAGTTATGTTCCCGCCTTGTGGAAATGCTTGCACTTTAAAAGCTTCTGTTTTGGCAAGTACACACTGAAACATAATTCTTTGAATAGCACCGTAAAGAAGGATTGTACACAGGGGTTCCAGAAACAGTTCAAAACCCTTTCACAGAGAAAGCGAATTGAGGGTGGTGAACACCCAGATAGAGGACAGGGCTTGCTGGTCCTGTGGCCTTACCCTGTTGCTGAAATATGTGGATGGAAGTAGTGAGGGCAGAAAGTGAGTGCTTCAGCCTAAGGTGACTCTTTGCTGGTGACAGTCGACAAGCTGCCAAACCCAATGTAGATGTCAACCTGCCTCCACAATAGCTGGTGGGTGTAAAAACCCACCTTGTCCTTTGGGAGGGAAATCTGCTGTCCTTACCTGGTCTGACCCAAATCAGGGTGGTTAACGTTACCTGTCTGCTAAAAGAGTCAAAGATGGGTAGCAACAACAACATGCCGTGAAATTAATTGTTTTTTTTTTAAAAAAAGGCAGTCAGCCCTTGAAAACCGTTAATTTCTGTGCGGAGGTAGAGGCCAGAATGCCAGGGCCCTGAGTGATTTGGGGGTAGAGGGATTTGTTGCTACAGGGATGTTACCTCCCACACAAGGGGTCCGATGCTGCTGGGAGATGGAGTGCCCACTAAGTCAAGGAGCATCCATGAAGGTAGGTCACTATTCCCGGGAGTGACTGACAGGCTGCCAGGATCTGAGAACAAAGAGCAGTAGAGCACAGGAACAGGCCTTTCGGCCCACCAAGACTGCGCCGACATGGGACGCCTTTCTCAACGAGATAAGGGGAGGTTCTAGCATAAAGATCATGTCACTGACCTAGTGATCTAGGATCATGAAAAAAGACACCATACTCTCATGGCCCATATCCCTCTATTCCCTTCTTATTCACATCTGTGTCAAGATGTCTGCTAGATGTCTTGCATCTGCCTCCATCACCACCTCTGGCTGCAAATTCCAGACACTTACCACCCTCTGTGATGGGCCCTGGTTTCAGACCCATCATTTCATTGGGTTTCTGCTCCAGTTTCTTCACACTTTGATTCCATTCCCCACTCTGCAACCCCGTCCAGCGTCTTTCCGCTTATGTCCATGATTCTTTGGACACTCGGTGTCGGTTCTACACTAGTTTGCTGGCCCATCCCATCGGCTCTACGCCACGGACATGCAATCCCTCTGCCCAAACATCTCCCATCAAGTTGATCTGAGGGGTCTCAATACCTTGAGAGAGGCCTGCACAGTTCCCATCCCTCACTGCTCTCCTTTACCTGGCTGAGCCCTTTGAATGACTTCTCCTTTAACTCTTCTCACTTTCTCTCTGGCAACGGGTGCGACCATGGGTAGCCGCATTGGTCCCACTCTTTGTGAGGTATCCAGAACATTCCCTGTTCCCATCACACTCCAGTCACTACTCAGGCCCTCTTGGTCTGATACATTGATGATGGCATCAGTGCTGTTTCCTGGTTGTATCTGGAATTGGGAAAGTTAAATCAGTTTTACTTCAAATTTCCATCCTTCATTCACCTTCACTTGGTTCATTTCTTCCTGGTCCTGACTTCTGTGGTTTCTGGGGATAGGGCAGGCAACAAATTCCAGGACAAATCGCAATGACTCCCACAGTTACCTTTCATCTCACCCTGCTTCCTGCAAGGACTCCATTCCATCATCTAGCTTTCCCTTCTCCATCATATCCGTTCTGATGATGCCATCTTCTACCAAGTTGCCTCTGACTTGTCTTCTTTCTCAATCAAGGAATTTCCTGGCCCCTTCCCATTCCACTGTGGTTAACAGGATCATTGACCATCCCAATAATACCACCCTCACTCCCTCTTCTCACTCCCAGAACAAAAGCACGGGCTCCCTTGTCCTCAGTTTTCTCCCCACCAGTCTCCACATTCAAAGCATCATCTTTCACCATTTCTGCCACCTCCACTGGTATACCATTACCAAACACATCTTCCCTAACTCCCTCGCCCCAACTCCATCATGGGCATTCTGCAGGGACCTTTCCCTCTGTAATACCCTGGACCACTCCTCCATCACTCCCAATCATGGCATTTTCCCATGCAACTGCTGAAGTTGTAACACTTGCCCTCTCTGCTCAAGGCCCCATGCACATCTTCCAGATGAAGCAGTAATTTATTTGCACAACATTCAATCTAATCTACTGCATTCACTGCTTGCAATGTAGTTTCCTTTACACTGGCGAGACCAAACACAGACTTGGTGAGCACTTTGCAGAACACCTCCACTCTGTTGGCAGAAATGACCCTGACCTTTCAGTTACTTGCCATTTCAATAACCACCTTGCTCTTGTACTAATGTTTATGTCCTGGGTCTGTTAGTGTTTCAGCTCATTGTCAGCTTATGTGCTTAGCAGTTCCTGGAACTAAAATGACCTCTCACCTCTATTTTTCTGATATCGCTTCCCCATCCCTTGTGACCATGTTTGTTGTTCCTGGTTAACTTCCCACCCAGCAGAACCATTTTCTCCTTTCTGTTCATTGGGTTGGGATATCTGGTCGGCATGGATGGGTTGGACCGAAGGGTCTGTTTCCATGCTGTACATTTCTATGATTCTATGACACCCATTTTACACCTCAATCTCTCTTTTACCATCATTAGCACTCCCTTTGTCTTTTGCTCTGGTCACTCTCACAATCTGTTCCACTCATTTCTCCACCCCCTCTGTTAACAAAATAACAAACATCATTTTCCATCTTCCGTCAGCTCCGAATGGGGACTTGAGACTTTAAAGCTGCTTCTCTTTCAATAGATGCTGCTCGATCTGCTGAATTCCTCTAGCCCTTAGTTTCAGTTACTTCATGTTATGTACTAGAGTTCAATTTGGGAGATATAGGACTGCTCCTTTAGATTTTCCATATTGTTACGGCATCATTGGCATTGTGCCCTGTTCCAACAGACTGTCACAGAGCTAGTCCCTCTTTTTTCCCTAAAGGCTGTTCCTTGGCTCAAGGAGGCTCTGTCCTTGATTTTTTTCAGAGGGGTAATAAACCAGGCTGGCTTCCAATCGGTCTGGTTTGGCACAGAGATGAAAAGGATTTTGACAGGCCGTTTGTTGATATGTAAACAGATGAGACTCCAGGCCAAAGTGGTCATGTTTTAGAAGTGACCTGTATAAAGAAAGGGGAGTGGTCAGCTCTCTAGCTGAGCTGAGCAGTTTAGTTCAGTCTGAACTGGTGAGGAGTTCAACATTGAGCTGTGTGGAAACTCTCTCTCTCTCTCTATCTTTCTGCCCACTCATCGTCAATAATTAAGTCTAATTATTGGCATAATTAAGTCTAGTTTGGATAGACTGAGTTCTGTAGGGGGTTTTTATTCTGTTCTTTATGCTTCATTGTGTAATTTTGTGAATAAAGTTTTGTCTGTTTTAAAATCTAGCAGTCAACCTAGCTAACTTACTCCGGGTTATATTCACTGTACACTTATCGAAACAAATTGCAAAATTATCGTCTGGGGCTGCCTGCTTTAGAATGTTTTGAGTGGTCTGGCCTAGTCCATAACAAGAGTAAGACACAAGCATCAAGAATAATGGGCTTGATGCTTGTAGAGTTTCCCCACACACTGCAGACCTTTGAAAACAGAAGTCAGGGCAAGATTCCTGGGAATCTCTCAGAGTACGGCCAATGCCCATCAAGGTAGGACAAGGGTGCAGGTTAGGTGTGGATGGCACCCCTTCCCAGCACTTATCTCCTGGTGGGCTACATGTGAAATCTAACCTCAAACAGTCTCACCAATGCCCCCGCTCCTATGCGAGCCTGTGCACACCCATTAAACCAGCCTCCATGAACCTCTGTGCCTCACCCCAGGACTACTGTTACTCCAAGCCAACCTGTGATACCTGAGGGAGTGATATGGCAGCGGTAACATATTTGGACTAGTGACCCTGAGCCCCAACGTAATGGTTTGAGGGAAAGTGGGTTTGAATCCTGCTCTGGCAGATTGTGAAATTTGATTCAACAAAAATATGAAGCTAAAAAGTCAGTGTAATTGATGACTGCCACTAAAACAAATCATCTGGTTCATGAATGCCCCTTTAGCAAAGGTAACTGCCCTCCTTACCTTGTTGGCCTACATGTGACTCATTCTTAATTACCCTCTAGGCATTAGAAATGAGCCCAAAATGCTGACTGAGCCAGTGACATAATGAATAAAAATGACTTATTGTATACTCTGTTCAAAACCAATTTCCCTCCAGCCCGGCACCGCCTTCCTGACCTGCAGTCTTCTTCTTGACCTCTCCGCCTCCATCCTACTCCGACCTATCACCCTCACCTTGACCTCTTTCCACCTATCACATTTCCAACGCCCCTCCTCCAAGTCCCTCCTCCCTACCTTTTATCTTCTCCTGCTGAACACTCTCTGCTCATTCCTGGAGAAGGGCCTGTGCCCGAAACGTCGAATCTCCTGTTCCCTGGATGCTGCCTGGCCTGCTGTGCTGTTCCAGCAATAAAGTTTCAACTTTGATCTCCAGCATCTGCAGACCTCACTTTCTCCTCAAAACCAATTAATCCTACAGTAAGAGTCTTCTGGGGAAAAAGTTGTGGTGATGGTGTTCCCATGGATCTGCTGCCCTTATCCTTCCAAGGTGGTAGAGATTGTAGATTTGGAAGGCGCATACCCAGGGATAGTGATATCTGAGCTACTGAGAGCTGCAATTCCTTGTCAATGACAACATCAAAGTGTCGCTTGATTAATCAGTGGGACATCTCTCCCAGTTTTGCCAGAGGTTATTCAGGAAGACTTTGCAGAGTTGATTGGGCTGGGGGTGCTATTTCTGGAATCTTGCTTGTTGCTGGATGCTCTGTGCAGTTCCATTGCTTTTGTCAGACTCTGTAGCAGTTAGATATGACTGAGGGGACTAGTTAGACTGTTGCAGAGGGCACCTAAGAGTCATGGACATTACTGTGGGTCTGGAAAGACATGTAGGTCAGACCAGTTGAGGATAGTAGGATTCCTGTCCTTTAGAGACACTAGTAATGATAATTGATTTTATGTGGCTTTACAGTCACAATCAGACTAGATTTTAATTTCAGATTTATTCATCAAATTCATATTTCTCCAGTTGTGATTCTGCAATTTGAAAGTGCATTCCTTTCATGCACCCACAATCTTTGGGGTACATTTTCATTTATTGATACTTTCTTGGCATGCAGAAGTCAACAGCAAGACCAGCATTTGCTGTTCATTCATAACTGCCTGTGAACTGATTGGGATCATTGCAGAGGGCAGTGAAGAGTGTACTACACGCGGGTCTACAGTCACATGTGGGCCACATCGGGTAAGGACGGCAGATTTCCTTGGCTGAAGGACATTAATGAAACCGATGGGTTTTAATGACAATTGATGTTGTTCCATGGTCATTCTTACCGAGACTAGTTTTAAGTTCCGGAGTTATTATTAATTTAGCTTTCACTGGATGCCATGGTAGCATTTGAACCCTCTGTACCCATCAATACAACACCAACAGCTCCACCAAATAGCATCCATATATAGAGTTAAGTTTCCAATGCTCCCATCCACCAACTGACAGAAGCTGCATCATTGTTCTGCTTTCTTTTCTTGTAAAGCTTTCCTCTCTGTTCTTAGATTATCACAACTTGATTCACGTAGCACCTCTACTGTAACAAAACGTGCCTGAAGGTGCTTTATGGGAATTTGACACCGAGCCCCACAGAAACAAGACAACTGGTCATAGGTTTGACCAAGGAAGCAGGCTACAAGAGCGTGTTAAAAGAGGACAGCGAGGCAGAAAACCTTGAGGAGGGGAATTCCAGAATTTGGGGCCCATGCAGCTGAAGGCACAACGGCTGTAATGAAAAAGTGGGGATGCACACGGGGAGGGGGACATTGCGGGAGACTCGAGAGATACAAAGTCATGGACCAATTTGAAAGCAAGAATCAGAATTTTTCAGTCAAAACATTGCCAGACCACATGCCTGCATTCACAGTTTCGAAGAGAGAGGTCTGTTTTGAACAGTTCCTCCATGTAGCATTGTGCCAGTATTTTCTGCTTCAGGTTTGCAGACCCTGCAGTACTTCAGCTGTTACCACCACACTGGGAAAACCCTTCAACTTCGCAGACAGCAAAATCAAATGGAGGTTGCAAAGCAGCTGTACTTCCTAATGCGTCGGCTTATAATTACTCCCAACGTGTACCGGTTATAACTATTTGGAGCAATCTGTTCAGAGACTCCTCTGGGACAGGTGAGACTTGAACCCAGATCTTCTGGACTAAAGGTAGGGACACTACTACTGCACCACAAGACCCTTGCAAAGCCTACACCACCTGGCATTCCCAGCAGTCGTCTGTCCAAGTACTTAGCAATGGAAATGTGTTGCTGGAAAAGCGCAGCAGGTCAGGCAGCATCTAGGGAACAGGAGAATCGACGTTTCGGGCATTAGCCCTTCTTCAGGAATCCCTCGAAACGTCGATTCTCCTGTTCCCTAGATGCTGCCTGACCTGCTGCGCTTTTCCAGCAACACATTTCCATCTCTGATCTCCAGCATCTGCAGACCTCACTTTCTCCTCAAGTACTTAGCAAGCCTTAGTCCATTTAGCTTTGGTGCTCACACGAGACTGACAGCGTGTTTGCAGACTAGTCATGACCTGTGTAGACATTATGTCCCCATTCAAGAGACAGGGCAGTTAAATGTTGTATTGCAGTCCTTACAACTCTTTATTTTCAAGTGCAGTTTAAAGTGTTGGATATGATTTTGAATAGCCTGTCAAAAAAATACCCACATTGATGGAGAATGGTGAGGCCACTTGGGGAATATTGATCTCCCTCCGACAGGAAGGGTGCTGTGAAACGTGAAAGGGTTCAGAAAAGGACATTGCCAGGGTTGGAGGAGTTGTGCTATAGGGAGAGGCTGAATAGGCTGAGGCTGTTTTCCCTGGAGCGTTGGAGACTGAGGGGTGACCTTATAGAGGTTTATAAAATTATGAGGGTCATGGGTCGGAATAATAGACAAGGTCTTTTCCCTCGGGTGGGGGAGTCAGAACTAAAGGGTATAGGTTTAGGGTGAGAGGGGAAAGATTTAACAGGGACCTAAGAGGCAGCTTTTTCATGCAGAGGGTGGTGCATGTGTGGAATGAACTGCCAGGGGAAGTGGCGGAGGCTGGTACAATTACAGCATCTAAAAGGCATCTGGATGGGTATACGAATAGGAAAGGTTTAGAGGGATATGGCAGAAGCGGGTACTGCAGATGCTGGAGATTAGAGTCAAGTTTAGAGTGGTGCTGGAAAAGCACAGCTGGTCAGGCAGCATCCGTGGAGCAGGAACATCGACATTTCAGGCAAAAGCCCTTCATCAGCCCATTTCAGAGGGATATGAGCCAGGTGCTGGCAAATGGGACAAGATTAATTCAGAATATTTGGTCAGCATGGATGAGTTCAACCGAAGGGTCTGTTTCTGTGCTGGACATCTCTATGACTCTATGAAATACCTATGTTCAAGAAGGAGTTATATATAATTCTTGGGGTGAAAGAGAATGACAAGAAAGTTGAAGCAATATGGCACTGATTTGGATGATCAGATTGAGTGGCAGTGCAGGCTCCGAAGGGCTGAATGGCCTACTGTCACTCTTAATTTCTATGAGAGAAAGCCCCAGATCATTATTCCCTTTCGTTAAAAATTCACAGCTGTCATGACTGCAACGAGGTCAGCCAGGTGGACCTCATAGAATAGCAGTTCCCTGATTGGACCAGGTTGACAGACCCAATCAGGAAGCCCTGGCTGACAGATCTAATTAGGAGAGTCAGAGGTTCATTTCGGTCTGAGAGCTGGCTCTGTGCTAGCTGGGTCAGTGTCATGTACTGTGCATGTGCAAATTAAGGGTGATGGGATACCAGCCTTCGTGAGTTTTGTTCCCCAGCAGCTGTGATGAATAAAGAATGTTAACTGCCCTGGAATGAAGTGTCCTCCAATCCACTGCTAGCTCTGGTCTCACTCCTTGCTCTTCCATGTTGGAAATGGTTACATTAATGATGCCCATGAGCTGTTAATGTTTCACCAGCTGGGAGTATTTGATTTGCTTAAGTTGTTCGTCGGCATTTACCAGTTTTCTAGATTAGTATGTAGTAAGCTTCAGGCTTTTTAAAATCCCAGCTTGCAGTCATCCAATTGCTATTCCTTAATTAATCTGTCCTCCTGTTTGCTCAGTCTAATCTCGGCAGTCTGACGAGCAACGCTTCTTCAACAAAGGCTGCCCAGCAGTGGAGAAAGAAATGGCCGTTGCTTCATTCCTCCAAAAAGGGTTCAAAATGAGCAACCTTTTCAATCACAAACCCAAGGAAAAATACATTAAGCAGCTGCTGAGGCAGGCTGCGTAAATAATACTTTCTAAGAGAATGATTTGCAGCTAGAACTACTTAGGCAGCACTTTATGTTTCAAGGTCAGTGCTTCCAAAGCTTCTTCTGGCAACAGCAGCATCATGTTTCAAAACAACTTTATTTTATGAATCCCACCCCGGGAACCCACCAATTTTTTTTCGCAAAATGGAAAGCAGAGCAGTTCACGACCAGGGGCTTCGGCCTACTCTGTTGGCCCATGCCTGCGCTGAATGAGCTAATAAAGCTGCCAATGCCTCGAAACTGGATGTTAGGTGAACATCGAGAACCACACAGTTAGATTATAATATGGAGAGACAGTGCAAGCCAACATTTTGAATCTAAATGACTCTTCATCAGAGCTGATGAAGAATCATCTAGACTTGAAACGTTAGCTTGCTCTCTCACCCCAGGGATGTTGCCAGACCCACTGTGATCTCCAGCACCTTTTGTTTTCAGGACAGGTTCCAGTATTTAGAATCCCTACAGTGTGGAAACAAGTCCACACTGACCTTCCAAAGAATAACCCACCCAGACCCATTCCCCTACTACTCAGCATTTACTCCTAAGGCACCTATCCTACACACCCCTGAACACTGTGGGCAATTTAGTGTGGCCAATTCACCTAATCTGCACATCTTTTTGGACTGTGGGAGGAAACCCATGCAGATACAGGGAGCATGTGCAAACTCCACACTGACAGTTGCCCAAGTTGGGAATTGAACCTGGGTCCTTGGCGCTGTGAGGCAGCAGTGCTGACCACTGAGCCACCATGCCGCCCCAGCATCTGTAGTAATTTGCTCCGAAAACATAATATAAGCCTGTTCTGAGGGTGGAAATACAGAACAACCCAAAGGGATACTACAGACGACAAAAACTGAAAACCAGCTCAGTGGTTAGCACTGCTGCCTCACAACACCAGGGTCCCAAGTTCGATTCCAGCCTCGGGCGACTGTCTGTGTGGAATTTCTACATTCTCCCTGTGTCTGCATGGGTTTCCTCCGGGTGCTCCGGTTTCCTCCCACAGTCCAAAGATGTGCTGGTCAGGTGAATTGGCTGAGCAAAAGTGTTAGCATTAGTCAGAGGGGAATGGGTCTGGGTGGGTTATTCTTCAGAGGGTCGGTATGGACTGGTTGGGCCGAAGGGCCTGTTTCCACACTGTAGAGAATCTAATCTAATTACACGGGCCTTTCTTCTTACAAGTCTACTCCCTGGACTGAATCCAGGCTGATCAAAAGAAAGTCTCTTCCACCTGTAAGTCCTGTGCACTCTTGGTTCAATTAATGTTAACCCTGAGCACATGGTACAGAGAACTGCTTGCGGTTTGGTGCAGGATTGGCACTAAATTGGTAACGGTAGTGAGAGAGGACTGTTGTGGAGAGTAGGAATGGATACTTCTTGCAGGGGATGGGAGATTGCAACATCAATGGTAAACTGAGGGATTATTATCAGTGACTGGAAACGTTGACCTCTCCACCACCTGATGCTGCCTGGCTTGCTGTGATCTTCCAGGCCTCTTGCCTGTCTACTATGTAAACTTTGCCAGGCTTGGTCATTTTTGAAAGTAACACTTGTTCTGCTCCCCAGTGAATACTCACGTGGAATATTTATTCATTTTGTTGCACATACAAGACCCAGACTGAAGCCGATTGATATTTCCTTTCCATTAAAGGATTCTTACAGGTCTGAAATTAGCTGGCATTCCAGTTATACAAGCAAGAGTCATTTATATTCAAACATGAAAACGAGGCAAGCTAATGCAGCAAGGACCCATCAGGGCACTCTCAAGTCTCCATCTGGTGGAGCCTACAACCAATAACTCTCACCCTGCAAATGCAAGTGAGCAGAACAAAATGGGACTCGTTCAGTTTAGGATATCTGGCCGGGCATGGGCAGGATGGGCCGAAGGGTCTTTTTCTGTGCGTTATGATTCTGACTAGCACCTACATTGGAGTGACTGTCAGTGTTTTCCTAAACGACCACTCTTGGCACCTTGTGGCATTTGCGACCTCTGCCAGTCTGTAAGGGCTGGTTGAGGTAGTTCACTGCCTCCTTTATGTTTGCTGAGCCTTGAGTCGATCTGGACATCAGTGGTAGAGGCTGCATCATTGTAAACTATCCACAGAAGAGGTACTGTTCTTAGGTAACAAGGAGGTTGACTGCATAACAGCAATAAGAACAACTACAGTTGGTCAGACATAATCACTAAAGCATCAAGGGGAGCTGGTGCAGAAACATCTTCTCCCTCTGAAAACTAGAGTAGAACATCTTATCTCCATCGTAAGAATGTGGGGTGAGATCAGTAGAAAACACAGAGCCCAATAAAATGAAAATTAGTTTCTTCAGAACCATTATCTTATACAATGGTAACCATTGTTGTGGTTCTGTTCGCCGAGCTGGAAGTTTTTGTTGCAAACGTTTCGTCCCCTGGCTAGGCGACATCATCAGTGCTTGGGAGCCTCCTGCAAAGGCTTCGCAGGGGACAAAACGTTTGCAACAAAAACTTCCAGCTCGGCGAACAGAACCACAACAACGAGCACCCGAGCTACAAATCTTCGCACAAACTTTGAATGGTGACCATGTTCTGGATTCGGTTCTTAACAGGATGGATGGCCATTCCCCTTCAGCAGCTAGGATTAAAATCAGTCCGGACTGGGCTCAGTGGTTAGCACTGCACATCCTCCCCGCATCTGCATGGGTTTACTCCAGGTGCTCCGTTTTCCTCCCAGAGTTCAAAGATTTACAGGTTAGGTAGGTTGGCCATGCTAAATTGCCCTGTGGTGTCCAAGGATGTGCAGGTTAGGTGGGTTAACCATGGGAAATGTAGGGTTACAGGGATAGAGTCAGGGTGGGCTGCTCTTTGGAGGGTCGGTGTGGACTTAATGGGCCAAATGGCCTGCTTCCACGCTCTCGGGATTCTATGATTGTTGGAGAACATTCACTCAGTTATAAGAATCCTGCAAGTGAAACACCTCAGTCCAGCTCCCAGTGGGGTTCACAGTGACATTGCCAGAAGATAACTTTATCTAAACAGCCAGCGGTACAGGCCAGGGAGATGGGGAACATGCTACTTTCTGCCTGTAGAGTGAAATCAGATCCTGCACGTTCCTTTAAATATCCCTAAGCTCCTCTTTATTGGCAGAGCGCTGGGCTCATTCAAACATTTGGTTTCAGCTACCCAGCATTCTTAGTTCAAGTGCATTGTTACAACAAAAGTCAGAACTCTCTCACATGATGTTGCTTTAACCGAGACCCTGTATTCCCTGTTCCAGTCCTGAATGACGATGCTACCAAACAGGAATCAGTTCTGCACATTGGCAATGAATCCGAGATTGTTCGAGTTCATTCTAGCAGCCTGCTTCCAGCCAGACAGCTGGGCTGCTCTTGGACAGAGCACCCAGATGTTCAGCAACAGAGAGAATAAATCAACCATCTTAAAGGTTAAAAGGTTGCCACAGTTAAAGGCCAACGATACAGCATATGAAACAGTCTAAGAACTGAATCTCACACCCTGTCGTCTTAGAAACCGGAAACATCGCAGGAAGAGAAGGTGACACCTCGATTTCCCAGAAAGGGTCCAGGGTGAGCAAGATGAGGCAGAACCACTGGAAGAGACCAGGCATAGTGCCAGCCTGGATACGACAGCAGCCAGGGTCAGACCGAATGCCAGCAGTGCCGGAAAACAGCTCAATGATCTTTTACGCTTATGCCTCTCTGCTACTTCCGGCTCAGTCTGACTCTGTCACTTCGCACAACACTCACAGGTGACTGACCTTTGATTTGATTTGACTCAATTATTGTCACATGAGATACAGTGAAAAGTATTGATTTGCCTGCTATCCAGACAAATCATACCTTATATAAGTACATTCAGGAAAAAGTGAGGACTGCAGATATTGGAGATCAGAGCTGAAAAATGTGTTGCTGGAAAAGCGCAGCAGGTCAGGCAGCATCCAAGGAGCAGGAGAATCGATGTTTCGGGCATAAGCCCTTCTGCAAGAATGCCTGAAACGTCGATTCTCCTGCTCCTTGGATGCTGCCTGACCTGCTGCGCTTTTCCAGCAACACATTTTTCAAATGTGTAACATTCGGGTTACAGAAAAGAATGCAGGATATAGTCTTACAGCTACAGAGAAGATGCAGAGAAAGATCAACTCTAATATATGAGAGGACTATTCATAAGTCTGATAACAGCAGGGAAGATGTTGTTCTGCAATCTTTTGGTGTGTGTTTTCAATATTTTGTATCTTCTGCCCAATGGAAGGGGTTAGAAGAGAGAATGACTGGGGTGGGAGGGGTCTTTGATTATATTAGCTGCCTTCCCGAATATAGATGAAAGGTTGGTAAGCCTGATGGACTGGGCTGTGTTCACAACTCTCTATAGTTTCTTGTGGTTTTGGGAACAGCAGTTGCTGTACCACACTATGATGCATCCTCATGGCTTGCTTTTTAAGGTACATCTCTCTTGAATGCAGTGCCCCAGTTAATAACTCACTCCCAGCCTCCTCCTCTGCAGTTGCTAACCCTCCTTCCCTCTCGATAGGCTATACAGGCGGATGGCAGAAGTAAGTGAGCACTAAGACAGGCAGCTCAGGGCTGTAAGGTACTCTCTGTGTGTATGTAGGAGATAGCTCTGGGAAAATGTGAACCTGGCAGGAGTGTGCAAGTCAAAGGTGTCCCTGAGCTGCAAGGGGAGGTCCTGAAGTAGGCTCTGAACTGGTTCAAGAACAGTGGGGATAGAATGAGGCTGGAGGTTTGTCAATGCCAACTTCCATGGATGAGGCAGGCCTACGCCTGAAACGTCGATTCTCCTGCTCCTCGGATGCGGTCTGACCTGCTGTGCTTTACCAGTGCCACACTCTCGACTCTAAAGACTCTCAATGGACCAGCGTCAGGTTGGTGAAAATAAAACAGTAAAATGGCAAACTGCATTTCCCATTAGCCACACTGACTTTCCCATTTGGTGCGGTCACTGTCTAATTCCTCGGGAGAGTTGGGAGGAGAATTGCACGATAAGTATGAGACAAGTTGGGGCATTCACGAAATGCAAATACTAATAGTCGCGACACATCAGTGAGATTCTGGTTGTACTTTAAGGGGAAAACTGAAAATATTTCTCTTAACATCGAGTATCATGTTTTTGTTTTCGGTCTCCCTTCTTACTATTGTTCATATTGCTCACAGCACGAGGACATTCTGCTCTCGATGTCTGAACAGGAAATTTACTCACTGCTTTAAAATGTCTGCTCCTCTGTTCACAGACTGCTTCATTTTAGTTTCTTTTTCCCTCTAACCAGTCTGGGCTTAACCACACAAACGCCAAATCAATAGACACACAAACGCCAAACAAATTGAACGAGTGAATCTACACTTCCCTTTCCTCTCTTTGACCTCAATTTTACCAGTCATTCTTATTCATTCAGCCAAGTCACATTATTGGCTGCATTCAAATCTGATGGCATTCATGTGGATAGTGTGCACGTGTATTCCATGGCAATATGTCTGTACAGTCCTCCTCGTGCGTTGCGTCAGAATACTGATGCTTTGCATCCTGTTTCAGACGCCTGCCTGTAACAATGTTTCAGTGATTTCATATTGTGAGTGGGTATGAATTTACAGTTTTTGTGAAGCCTGAGATCTTCCCAAAAAGATGGCACGTTCTTTGAGAAAGGTTCTGCTGTGATGATGCCCTTATCAGAAAGGACAAGCTCTGTTGCTTTACGGCAGACTCAGACTATCACTGAATCACCGGCATCTCACAGTTTACATTGATCACACTTTCCATGTTGCGTGTCGGTTGAAAGCCTCATAAGGATTCAATCTGATCAGATACAGACTTTCCGACATCACAGATTTCCTGGGTCCAGATGCTGTGGACTAGCGCAGACCAAGACAGTAACAGCGATGTTGAGCTTCACCGGGTTTAGTCACTCTTGGCAAGTAACTGAGTAAATGGTAGAGTTTTGTATTGACTGATGCCTGATCATCAAATAGTGCACTCGACGTTGTTATGGCCCACTTGGGAAAGTGTGTGTATACTTGAGCGCCAGGAGCCCAGGTTCAATTCCAGCCTCAGGCAACTGTCTGTGTGGAGTTTGCACATTCTTCCCATGTCTGAGTGGGTTTCCTCCAGGTGCTCTGGTTTCCTCCCACAGTCCAAAGATGTGCAGGTTAGCTTAATTGGACATGCTAAATTGCCCATAATGTTCAAGGATGTGTAAATTAGCTGCATTAGTCAGGGGTAAAATATAGGGGAATGGGTTTGGGTGGGATACTCTTCGGAGGGTCGGTGTTGAGCTGAAGGGCCTGTTTCTAAACTGTAGGGATTCTATTAAATTCTATTTTATCAAGCATTGGGATTGCACTCTAATGTGAAACTGAGATAATACTGTCCAGTTGGAGGTGCTATCTTTCAGAGAGGTTTTAAACAGCATTCGGTTTTATTGGGGGGGTGTTAATCTTAAATCTCTGTTGGAAGAAAATCCTTGCCTGCTCCACCAGTATACCTTGGTGAAATCATTAAAACTTACCATTGCTCTGCATTCTCTCCCCACCTCCTAAGAAATCTCCATGCTTTACACATGCCAGTGTCCCATGTGTATGCAATCATGTATATAACATATAACTAACAATATGGCCAACGTCACTGCCACTCAATATCAGGTAACAGGATACCATTCTGAACCAGCTCAAGTCAAAATCAAAATATCAGCCTTATGCACATTTAAAAATGTGTTCAAGCCAGCAAGCTATCAGCTCATCTCAATGTCACCTTCAAATTAGTTGACGCATTAGGTGTCACCTGCTAGTTTTTATTCCCACTTTCTCTGGTCCATTGGATTTATTCTAGATATCAATTACTCAAGACAGTTCTAACAATTGAATATACCCAATGGTCTTTGTTAAAGCCAAGTGCATTACAAAAAGATCTGCAAAAATCTTACTCAGACAATGCTTCCTTTGAACTCTGACCCCAGTTTAGCTTACGTTCACCATTTTTATGTCATCCTATCAACTGTTCACAGTGATATTTACACGATACAATTCTTTGACACTCAAATTCAGCTGATAAATAGCCCACATTATCACTATGTATGTTTTAAGTAAAACTGCAGATTATTCAGAGTTACTGTGACAGTTTAGTCCTTTACTGTCCAGTTCATTTCTTAATGTAAACAAGCACACACAAAACATAGATACATGTTAAAACCAGTGACTTTTCTAATCATGAGGTCATTACCTGGCTTCATATGCTTTCACCTTCTCATCCCATTTACCTTGTTTAACATCATGTCGGTGAACCCAGAAAAGTGTTAGATTAATATCTACAACCAACAAGCTGCTGATGAGACCATTCGCCATTTAATGACAGATCCAACATCCTAACGCTGACTTTTCAAAGAATTATCTTAGAATCCCTACATGAGCAAGCAGGCCATTCGGCCCACCAAGCCTCCGAAGGACATCCCACCCAAACCCACCTGCATGGCTAACCCACCTAGCCTGCACATGGAGTCATAGAGATGTACAGCATGGAAACAGACCCTTCGGTCCAACACATCCATGCCGACCAGGTGTCCCAACCCAATCTAGTCCCACCTACCAGCACCCGGCCCATATCCCTCCAAACCCTTCCTATTCATATACCCATCCAAATGCCTCTTAAATGTTGCAATT
>NC_057726.1:64048014-64061897 GCF_004010195.1 Chiloscyllium plagiosum | reverse complement strand
GCACCTCACCTGTGACTATCGATGATACAAATGTCTCAGTAAGAGGCCCAGCAATCACTTCTCTAGCTTCCCACAAAGTTCTAGGGTACACCTGATCAGATCCTGGGGATTTATCCACCTTTAACTGTTTCAAGACATCCAGTACTTCCTCCTCTGTAATCTGGACATTTTGCAAGATGTCACTATCTATTTCCCTACATTCTATATCTTCCATATCCTTTTCCACAGTAAATACTGATGCAAAATATTTGTTTAGTATCTCCCCCATTTTCTTGTGGCTCCACACAAAGCCATCTTGCTGACCTTTGAGGGGCTGTAGGCTCTCCCTAGTTACCCTTTTGTCCTTAATATATTTGTAAAAACCCTTTGGATTCTCCTTAATTCTATTTGCCAAAGCTATCTCATGTTCCTGTTTTGCCCTCCTGATTTCCCTCTTAAGTATACTCCTACTTTCTTTATACTCTTCTAAGGATTCACTATACCTGACATATGCTTCTTGGGATTATGGGGAGAAACCCAAGCACCTGGAGGAAAACCACAACGGAAAGGGGCAGAACGTGCAAATTCCACACAGACAGTCACCTCAGGGTGGAATCGAACCCATGTGCCTAGCACTGTAGGTAGCAGTGCCTAACCATTGAGCCACAATGTCAGTAGGGAGGGAATTCCAGGATTTTGACCCAACAAAATGTGAAGGAACGGAGGTATATTTCCAAGTCAGGGTGGTGAGTGGCTTGGAGGGGAACCTGTAGGTGGTGCTGTTCCCTAGTACCTGCTGCTCTTGTCTTTCTAGATAGAGGTGGTCCTGGGTTTGGAACGTGCTGTCCATGGATCTTTGGTGAATTTCTGCAGTGCATCCCTTAGTAAACACTGCTGCTATGGAGCGCCAGTGGCAGAGGAAGTGGATGCTTGTAGATGTGGTGCCAATCAAGCAGGTGGCTTTGTCCTGGATGGTATCAAGCTTCCTGAGTGTTGTTGGAGCTGCACCCATCCAGGCAACTGGGGAGTATTCCATCACACTCCTGACTCGTGCCTTGTAGATGGTGGATAGACTTTGGGGTGTCGGGAGGTGAGTTTCTCGCTGCAGTCCTCATAGTCTCTGACCTAGTACATGTCGGAGATGTCTTTGGTTTGTTTAGATCGAATCAAACTCCAATGTTTTTATTTCCTTAATATGCTACTGTAGAGATATGAACTGTGTTTGACTATGAATATATACAATGATTTTTTTTATGAATAAAATATATTTTTGAAATTAAAAAAAAGTGCAGGCCATATACAAAGATCACCACTTAACTCTTCAAATGACATGAATACTTACACAAACAATGAAATGGAAGACATTTTTAGATAAAGTTTCCTGTCCTCAACACCAACATCCCTCACCTCCAGAAAAAGAAAATCATTATAAATATGAAAATATGGTGATTGTTTACTGTTGGCTGATTCAGAAGATGGAATAAGCTGCAGCAGAAGTTTCCAGAGCAGGAACAAGACTCTTTCTCACACCTCGTAATAACAATAACGCCAGTTAATCCTATTAAGCTCCCATCGATACAAACAGGGACAGCAACTCAACATACAATTCAGAGAAAAGCTCCCATTTCAATCTAATATTCAAGGTAATCCTCTCAAGTATTACAATTAAGCTCATCTCAAATAACAAGCCAGCAAAATTGGTTTTGATACATTTTCCCAATTACAAAGCCTAATTTTCTTTTCAACTGAATTGGCAATTATCATTGCAGATTTTTCTTTTCTTCTGCTGTATTCAAAAATTTACAATGAAATAAGCTTTTCTACACATTACTAGTGTTTACGTTAGACAAGAAAGGGGACACTCATCAATGGGAGTCTTTTCAACAATGTTGCTAACAGGTGAAAACTAAATGGGTCACTGTTAGCATCAATACCTTGGCTCATTCAAGACGGCCTAATGCACAGAAACTCAAACACATCAACTGGCAACAATTCCTTACATTTATATAGCTCCTTTTATGAACATAACTGGAAGCAGCAGAAGGCCATTTGGCCCGTGAACCTGTTCTACCGTTCAATAAGATCATGGCTGGTCTGGTTAATCCAAGATGGAGGACAGGAAAAAAACTGTCGCAGTAAAAGCTGCTCTTTTTTGAGGTATTTTACATCTGGTGATGTATTTTAGGTGGTTAGAGGAAATATATCTGGTGCCTTTGTCCCTCTAGTTGGAAGTGGTCATAGGTTTGGAAAGTGCTGTCAAAGGATCTTTGGAAAATTTCTGCTGTGTAGCTTGTAGATGGTACACACTGCTGCTGCTGCTGAGCGTCGGTGGTAGAGGGAGTGGATGTTTGTGGGCGTGGGGCCAATCCAGTGGACTGCTTTGTCCTGGATGGTGTCAAGCTTGTTGAGTGTTGTTGGAGCTGCACCCATCCAGGTAAGAAGGGAGCATTCTGTCACACTCCTGACTTGTGCCTTGTAAATGGTGGACAGGCTTTGGAGAGTCAGGAGGTGAGTTTCTTGTGCAGTATTCCTACCCTCTAATCTCACCATCTTGAGGGAGAGAGCTCTCTGCCACTCAGAGAATAAAAAGGCTTCTCTTCTCTGGCTTAGATGGGTGACCCTGTAATTTTAGAAAGTGTCACTTATATCTAGATTCACCCATGATAGCAAACATTCTGTTCACATGTACGCTGGCAAGACCCATCAGGATATATCTCATGTGATAAAATGTACCTGGGTGTTTTTCAAGATGTTCCCAAAAGATAAGATGGCAGATGACTAAAAACAAAGAATGGAATATCTCAATGAAGGAGAGATATTGAAACATGACAAAGGCAGGAGAGAAGCAGGAGCATTGACGTTTCGGGCATAAGCCCTCCTTCCTGAAGAAGGGCTTATGCCCGAAACGTCGATTCTCCTGCTCCTCGGATGCTGCCTGGCCTGCTGTGTTTTTCCAGCACCACATTTTTCAACTCTGGTACTCCAGCATCTGCAGTTCTCACTTTCTCCAAAGGCAGGAGAGGTAAGTCTAGGAGTTTGGGATGAAGAGACTTAAGGTTTAAATGAATGGTATGTGCACACCTCGACAGTGAAGCGAACTGACTGAACAAGACTGAAGTTAGAGCTCAGCATTTCCCTCACCAACTGAGCCATTGCGCACAGAGACAGGGTCATGTTTACACTTGGGTAGCCTAGCTCCTGAACGTATACCGTAAATCGGCTGCATATTACAATTAAGGCCATTCAACATTCAATGAAATCAAATTAAAAGTTGGATTGCAATAGTGAGCCATAGATAATAAATGAAGAATGGGTATTAGTCAGTAAACTGAAAACAGGAAAGAAGTCATTTGTATGTCTCCAGTGTCTTTTGTGCTCTCTGAACAGCTCAAAGTGCTTTGCACAGTTAATTAAGTATTTCTTAAAGTGCAGGTACATTGTTGTGGGAAAGTAATCTGTGCACAACAAGGTCCTTTTTCTTTCAAGGTTATCAAGAGCTATTTTAGGTCTTAGACTGCAAAAGGGGCTTGCATTTAATGTCTGATGTGAAAACAGACTCTGAAATATTAGGCTAGATTATGTAATGAAGGCTCTGATTGGGCCTTGAACTCACAAGTTCGGATTCAAAGTAACCACTGAACTGCGGCTGACACCTCTACAGCTTATAGTTCATAACAGGTCAAGCTTTAACAATATATGAAGGGCTTTCACTACATTTACAAATAGTAAAAAAGATTTGTGAAGGGTAGCATGGGGCCCATGAGAAACAAACAGGATAAGCTGCTCACTGAAGTCAAGGATATGGCAGAGGGACTAAATGAATACTTTACTTGTGCCTTTAACAATTTACAAAATGGTGACAATGGCCCAGTTGAAAATGTGGGTTTTGACCACCTGAGCAGGATAGTGAGGTGTAACGAAGAGGTGATATAAAGGGTGGCAGTACTCTAGATGGAGAAGTTGCCAGGCCCAGGTGGGTTGAAACTTGGACTTCTGATAAAGGTGAGGGAGCAAATTGTGGAGTCATTGACAGAAACTTTCCAGGCCTCTCTGAATATAGGAGTAGTCCTGGGGTACTGGAGGGTAACCAAGAGGGAAAAGGATAACCCAGGAATCTACAGACTCGTCAGCTTCACATCAATAGTGGAGGCCATAATATGGGATGAGATAAATATATACTTAGAACTAAATAATACTATACAGTCAACATGGCTTTGACAATGACAGTTCACATCTGACAAATTTAATTGAATTCTTTGACGAGGTGACACAGGCAGTGGAGAGTGGTTGTGTGGATACTGTATGTTTAGACTTTCAGAAAGCACTTTAATAGTGCCATGTGGTTAGCAAATCGGAAATGCTTGGGATTAATGGGTACTGGGCAGCTTGAATTAGAAGCTGGTGAAAAGATAGGAAGCAGAGGGTAGGCATAGATGGGCATTGCTCAGTCGAGATGGGTTGGAAAGTGGTGTTCCCGTGGGGATCGGTGTGGGCACCCTTACATTTTCTGACCTATATAAATGATTTGGAGATGGACGTTGAGGGAAAAATGTCTAAGTTTGCAGATGACACTAAGCTAGGGAGAACAGTGAATTGTGAGGATGATGCTGAGCAACTTCAGAGGGACATTGGCAAATTGGCCAAATGAGCAGATACCTGGCAGATGAAATTCAATGCAAAAGCAATGCATTTGGCAGAAGGAACACCGAGAGACTGTACAGATTCAATAGTATAACCTGAGGGGAGTGCTAGGAGCAAAGGCACTTCGGAATTCATGTGTATAATTCTCTGAAGGTGGCCAGGCAGGTTTA
Organism: Chiloscyllium plagiosum; assembly: GCF_004010195.1. NCBI lineage: Eukaryota > Metazoa > Chordata > Chondrichthyes > Orectolobiformes > Hemiscylliidae > Chiloscyllium > Chiloscyllium plagiosum. The sequence continues at coordinate 64,057,107 of NC_057726.1, read as the reverse complement.
AACAGTGAAGGCTTATAGGTTCTTTGGGTTTATAAATAGAAGCATAGAGTCTCAAAGCAAATGAGACACTCTGCAAATCATTGGTCAGACCACATTTGGAGTATTGCGTTCAGTTCTGGGCACCTTATTTAAGGAAGGGTGTTAAAGGCCTGGAGACAGAGCAAATGAGATTTACGAGAATGGTACCAGGAATGAGGGATTTTAGATACAAGCAAAAGATTTAAGAAATTGGGCTACTCCCCTTGGAGCAGAGACGATTAAGAAGTGAGTCAAGAGTGTGCCGCTGGAAAAGTACAGGTCAGGCAGCATCCGAGGAGCAGGAAAATCGACGTTGCCTGAAACGTCGGCTCTCCTGCTCCTCGGATGCTGCCTGACCTGATGTGCTTTTCCAGTGCCATACTCTCGACTCTGATCTCCAGCCTCTGCAGTCCCCACTTTTGCCATGATTGAGAGGTGACCTTATTGAGGTGTTTGAAATTATGACCAACTGTGACAAGGTGAAGAAGTGTCCTCTTGTTTCCACTTGTTGGTGTGTCAGTAACTCGGAGTTACAATTTCAAGAACATCAGCGAGAGAGCTGGGAGTGAAAAGAAGAGAAGCTTCTTTACTCAGACGGTTGTTAGGATTCGGAATGCATTGCCCGGGAGAGTGGTGGGGAGGCAAGCTTCCAAGGGAGGTTTCAATGGAGAGCTGGATATATATTTGCAAGTGATGAATTCAGAGGACTACAGAAATAGGCTGGAGACCTTGGCTGGGCAACTCTATCAGGAGCCAATACAGACACAATGGATTGATTGGCCTCCTTCTGTACTGTAAAATTCTTTGATTCTATATTTTAATTAATCCATTTTTCAATAAACAATGACTCCTGATTTCCACATTGTAACTGTAAAGCATCAATAATTGCTCTACAGATCACTTAAACACATTATCCCCAGCCCCTGAAACCACCTATCACTGCAGTTCCATCAGCATCATGTCATTAAAATGTGCAAAGGATACGCATGTAAATATGAACCGTTAAAATGACACTAACAACATCCAGCTGGCAGAGCTATCCTCTGCTCCTCAGATAGCACAATACGGGAGTGCAAACAGGACTGAAATAGATTCCATTAGATAAGAGCTGTCACACTTTGCAAAGACTAAAACACAACTCAGCACCCTCTTCTGTGGGGCAGAGATTGGCACCTGGCTCCCCACACACTGCGGGCAGACTCAGGTACTGTCACTAGGCATGGACTAACAGCCGCATTGGATACAAGCTGGGATCCCCCTCTTTAGGAATAGGCTGAGGCTGGGTATGGAGTGCACAGGCTGAGATACGTAGCCTATTTGTGAACAGACTGGTACTCCCCACTGTACTGAGGACAAATACCCGCCCACTGTGCCCAGAATGACACACCCAGGAGTCCATGGTAGTCAGGGACGAAAATGAGGACTGCAGATGCTGGAGATCAGAGTCTAGATTAGAGTGGTGCTGGAAAAGCACAGCAGGTCAGGCAGCATTCAAGGGGCAGGAAAATCGACGTTTTAGGCAAAAGCCCTTCATCAGGAATAGAAGGGTTCCTTGGATGCTGCCTGACCTGCTGTGCTTTTCCAGCACCACTCTAATTTCAGCTATGGTAGCCAGCCATACCTAACAATCACAGGTAGCTAACAATTTTCCCTCTGTAAATGGAAAGAACCCCTTTACTTAGGAATCCAAGATATTTCCTTTCTGAGGGACTGTGAATTCTCCTTATCCACTGAAAGCTTTGACTCAACTTCATTCCTCGTACCACCTTTTGTACTAGCGTACAATGGGGAATTTAAATTCAATTAAAATACCTGAAACTGAAAGCTTGTCTGAGTGATGGTGACCATGAAATTATCAGTAATTGTCATAAAAAATTCGATCTGGATTCCTATTATCCTTTCCAGAATAAATTTCTTCACATCTGGACTGAACTCCAGGTCAACAGCAATGTGATTGGCTCTAAACTGCTCTTGGAAATGGCTCTGCGTCAGCTCAGGGCAATCAGAGATGCACCTTTGCCAGTGACACCCATATCCCATGGAAGAACACAGGTAATATCACACTCCGGGGAGGTCAGCGCTTGGCAGCAACATCTTTGTCTCCAACTTTGACAAGGAATGTCAAAGACTGATGGTGTTTCAACATTTCCTGCAATCTCACGACTGGTATGGTCGGAAGATCGTATGAGGAAAGGCTGAGGCACTTGGGGCTGTTTTCATTGGAGAAAAGAAGGTTTAGAGGTGACTTGATAGAAGTGTACAAGATGATTAGGGGTTTAGATAGGGTTGACCATGAGAACCTTTTTCCACGTATGGAGTCAGCTATTACGAGGGGGCATAGCTTTAAATTAAGGGGTGGTAGGTATAGGACAGATGTTAGGGGTAGATTCTTTACTCAGCGAGTCGTGAGTTCATGGAATGCCCTGCCAGTAGCAGTGGTGGACTCTCCCTTTTTATGGGCATTTAAGCGGGCATTGGATAGGCTTATGGAGGATAGCGGGCTAGTGTAGGTTAGGTGGGCTTGGATCGGCGCAACATCGAGGGCCAAAGGGCCTGTACTGCGCTGTATTCCTCTATGTTCTATGTTCTATGAACAGGTATCATTATCTTCGAGGCTTAAGACAGTATGTTTACAATAATGGAAAGCTTTTTTTCATATATAAAGTATCAATCATGATATCTAGGGCCTGTCTTATTTTTTTTCAGGGTTTTTAAAGAGTTCAAGAAATCCCTGAGAATCTCGGCAGTATGTGGGAAGGAGTGAGCACCCTGTCAATCGATGAGTCTCTCACCCGCTATCCTTGGTATCAGATTGTTGAGATTTCACCACACAATTACTTATCCATAGCACTGCACTGAACATTAACCTGCAGGAGCATGTGACGCTCTTTGCTGTCATAATATGTACAGGGAGTTGATCAAAGCCAGTACACAAGGCAAGATACCCTTTGCAATGCCTTTCTCAGCTACACTATACATTTACATAGAATGTAAAATGGTGTAGCGGTAATGTCACAGGACTAATAACGTTCCAGCAAAAGGGTTCAAAATCCCACCTCAACAGATGAATTCAGTAAAAAAAAAAGTCTGGAATAAAATGCTAGCCAATGGTGACTGTGGAACCACTGTTGATTGTCACAAAAGCCCAGCTGGTTCACGAAGGCCACTCAGGGAGGGAGGTCTGCCTTCTTTCCCTGGTCTGGTCTATGTGTGACTCCAGAACCACAGAAACATGGTTGACCCTTAACTGCTCTCTGGCCAATTCAGGATGGGTAATAAATGTTGTCCCAGCCAACGACATCCATGTCCCGTGAAAGATTTTTTTTTAAAAAACGCACCCTTGCTCACATAAACACAAATCAAACACAGACTGACCGCTAAACAAAGAAGGCTACTTTCTTACCTGAAGGATTCTCCAGGAATTCAAGGTTAAATCATTAAGACTTTGTTGCTTAGGAACCCAGGAGTTTAAAATCATCAAGAAAGCAAAGGTTATTTTTTGAACAAGTGTGCTTGTTAGTTATAAACCTACTGGATATGGAAAGTTCTTGTCTTTGGCTGATGGTCATAAATCATCCAATAATGTACCAGAGAATCTATTTGCTTTCTGATTGGTGTAGGAGGGTTGTGAATCAATGATGAACATGGTGTGTGACCAACGGTGAGAGAACTGGAGCGGATCAGGTCGCAATACGAGGTCACATGATGAAAGCTCCAGGAATATGTCCAACTCGAGTTGGCAACCGGAGGGATGACTTCCTATCAGAAGTGATGGGTGGTCCAAGTGTGATACACCCCGCAGAGCAGCTCATTTGCAGCCTCTCCACACACACACACACATAGCCCCTTCACTGCCTACACAGAAAGCAGCGTGATGCTCTATAACCATACATAAAACATGCAACCTTTTCTATTTGTCTCATAAGTTAGGAATTTTAATTTCCTTTCCATCACACATTTTTAAAAATCCCATTTGAAGCAAATGAGATGCTGACAACAGGAATCCACTCTGTAGCTGAAGTGAAAGCATGTATACAGTTATTGAAATATATTTATTACAAGAATAATCAGAATATTTAGCTCTTTGGACTAATGCTGGCTCTGTTCTCACTGACTTCTCAAAGCCCTGTGATGACTGCAGGAATTATGAGACAATAAGACATAAGAGTGGAAATAGGCCATTCAGCCCATTGTTCTCTCCACCATTCGATGAGGTCATGCCTGATCTGACAATTCTAAACTCCACATTCCTGCCTCTTCCACATAATCTTTGATCCCCTGACTGATTAAAAATCTGTCTACCCTAGCTTTAAACAGACTTAAGCCACACAGCCTTTTTGTGGTAAAGATTTCCTCAGATTCACCACCTTCAGAAGAAATTCCTCTGCACCTTTGTCTTAATGTGTGATCCTTTATTCTGAGATTATGCCCTCTGACCCTAAGTTCTCCCCTAATGGAAAACAACCTTTCCACACTGACCCTGTCAAATCCCTAAGAATTTTGTATTGATTCAATAAGATCATCACTCACTCATCAAAGCTACAATGAGTACAGATCCAATCTACTCAACCTCTCCTCATAAGACAGTCCCTCTGTACCTGGCATCAATCCAAGTTCTCTGTACCATCTCCAATACCTTTCCTTAGATTAGGAGCTCAAAACTGTGCCCAGTATTCCAGTGGTTTGACTAGTGCCTTGTATATTTTTAGCAAAACCTCCCTAATGTTATACTCCATTCTCTTTGAAAGGCCAACATCCCTCTTGCTTTCCTTATGAACTCCTGAACTTTGACACCATTTGTTTCTATGATTCACCTTTATTCCATAACTTTCTGCAGTTTTTCTCCATTTCAACAATATTCAGTACCTCTATTCTTCCTGCCAAAGTGCATAATCTCACATTTCCCTACATTATATCCCATCTGGCAAGTTTGTGGCCACTTAATTAACCCTGTCTATATCCTTCTATAGATTCTGCGTGTCATCCTTACCACTTGCATTCCCACCTATTTTTGGGTTCTCCACAAACTTGGCAACAGTGCATTCATTTTCTTCACCCAAGTTATTCATATGTGTTGTTAATAATGATGGTCTGAACACTGATTCCTGTGACACACCATTAGTTACAGGTTGTCATCCTGAAAACGCCTCCTTTACCCCAACTCCGTGTCTTCTATTAGTTAACCATTCCTCAATCCATGCTAGTATACTACCCCTACACCATGGGCTCTTATCTTATTAAGTAGCCTAATCAGTGGTACCTTATCAAACAGCTCTGAAAATCCAAACATGTTATATCCATTGCTTCCCCTTCCTCTATTCTACTTGTTACTTCCTCCAATAATTCTCGTAAATTAGTCAGGCATGATTTCTCCTTCATGAATCCATGCTGACTCTATTTGATTATGTGTTTCTAAGTGCTCTGTTATTAGATGCTTTATAATAGACTCTAACAATTTCCCAATAACAAATGTTAAGGTAACTGGTCTACAATTCTGTTTCCTGCCTCCTTCCCATTCCAAATAAAAGTGTTGCACTGGCAGTTTTCCAGTCCTCTGGGACATTACCAGAATATAAAGATTCCTGGAGGTTTATGACCAGTGCATCCATTACATCCACAACTACTTCCTTCAAGATCCTTGGATGCATAACTATACAAAACGCTAGTGCGGCCACACTTGGAATATTGTGTGCAGTTCTGGTCCCCATATTTCGGGAAGGATGTGGAAGCATTGGAAAAGTTGCAGAGGAGATTTACGAGGATGTTGCCTGGTCTGGAGGGAAGGTCTTATGAGGAAAGGCCGAGAGACTTGGGTCTGTTCTCATTGGCAAGAAGAAGGCTAAGAGGGGGTTTGATAGAGACATACAAGATGATCAGAGGATTAGATAGGGTAGACAGTGAAAGTCTTTTTCCTGGGATGATGACGTCAGCATGTACGAGGGGGCATAACTACAAATTGAGGGGTGATAGATTTAAGACAGATGTCAGAGGCAGGTTCTTTACACAGAGAGTGGTAAGGGCGTGGAATGCCCTGCCTGCCAGTGTAGTTAACTCAGCCACATTAGGGAGATTTAAACAATCCTTGGATAAGCACATGGATGATGATGGGATAATGTAGCGGGATGAGCTGAGAATAGTTCACGGGTTGGCGCAACATCGAGGGCCGAAGGGCCTGTTCTGCACTATATTGTTCTATGTTCTATCCCATCCGGTCCAGGGGACCTCTTGGTCTTTAGCCCCATTAGTTTCCTCAGCATTTTTTCCTCAAGTTGAATATTTAGTAATTTTGGAATGCTATTTGTGTCTTTTGCCCTGAAGATTGATGCAATGTATTTATTCAACTCCTCTGTCATTTCTCGGTCCTCCATTATTTCCACAGCCTCATCCAGTAATGGGTCTATTTCATTTTGGCTTCTCTCCTCCTTTTTATATATTTCAAGAAGCTCTTGCCGTCTGTCCTGATATTACTTGCAAATTTATCCTCAGTTTAGTTTCTTCCTCTTTATTTTTGGTCAACTTTTGATGGTTTTTGAAACATTCCCAACCTCTGGCCTGTGATAATGTATCGTATTAATCTTTGCCACATTATATATTTTATTCTTTCAATGTGATTCTATCCTTAACTTTCCTGGTTAACCATAGTTGGCTTATCCCCTTCTTAGAATCCTTTCTCCTTATTGGAATACAACATCACTGTGAGCCATGAAATATTTTCTTAAACATTGGCCATTGAAATTCTTGATTACCTATCAACCACCAGCATGAGTTATCAGAATGCTTGTCAGACCCAAGCTTCTACCTTAGAGTCACTCAACCTTGTAGAGAAAATTGTTGTAGAACAGTTTAGCTGCCTCCTGGATTCTACTGAACATCACAGATACCAAAGATAATTTTATCCTTGGGACATTTGTGCAACATGTATCTGCTGCTAGGGGCAATAGCCTCTCCTCTCTCCACTGCACCACCAACACACAGAGACAGTCTCAATGAGTAACCCAGAGGGCCCTGTTTAGAATGGCAGTAGAAGGCAATAGTGTGATAGAGTTGTACAGCACGGAAGCAAACCCTTTGGTCCAACCTGCCCATGCCAACCAGATATCCTAAACCAATCTAGTCCCGTTTCCTTCTGAACCCTTCCCATTCATATTCCCATTCAGATGCCTTTTAAATGTTGTGATTGTACCAGCCTCCACCACTTCCTCTGGCAGCTCATTCCATACATGCACCACTGTCTGCATGAAAAAGTTGCCCCTCAGGTCCCTTTTAAATCATTCCCTCTTACATTAAACCTATGTCCTCGAGTTTTGGACTCCCCTACTCTGAGGAAAAGACCTTGGCTTTTCACTCTATCCATTCCCCTCATGATTTTATAAATCTCTATAAGGTCACCTCTCATAAGTTTAATTGCATCTTTCCTATAGCATTGAATCGCCTACAGAATTGAACGCAGTATTCCAAAAGTGTCCTGTACAGCCACAACATGACCTCCCAACTCCTATACTTAATGCACTGACCAATAAAGATAATGAAACAGCAGTGAGAAAGCAGAAGAAAACTTCTTAAAAAAGGTTCTGAAAGTTTTCATCAACACATTTGAGATGATAAACTAACTCGACTCTTACAACACTAGACACCCACTTTATATGAGTAAGTGGTTTATATTCAACAATCATGGAATGAGTATTTGAGCATTTGCTATCACTAAATCATTTAAATATTTTCCACCTTTAAGGTCAAAAGTCACATGACACCAGGTTATAATCCAACAGGTTTATTTGAAATCACAAGCTTTCGGAGTGCTGTCCCTTCGTCAAGTCATCTGCGTGACTTTTGACCTTGTCCACCCCAGTCCAATACCAGCACCTCGACATCACTTCCACCTTTAAGAAATGATAGCATGAAACTGGACAGACACAGCACTGGATAGAATTCAATAATGCAACCCCCAACACATGTACAACCACTACATAATTAAAATTGAATCACTGTACCACTGAAATGCTTTTCCACTATCTATATACATCAACTTTATTGCCTGAGCTGTGCTTCATTCAAGGATAGAGCAGCACACATACTTGCTAATGGGCAGCTGTAGTATTTGTTGAAGGAAGCACTGTACCTTCAAACATTCACACCTGGGTTAAACACATTGCTCTGCAATTTATCATTCAGATGAAGACAGGCATCATGGAAGCCAGTTAGGAGCCAGTCCAACTGTATCCATCCACCCAGTTAATGCAGTTCCATAGACACCGCTCTACAAGTCTCCTTCTCCGGATGATTTTTCTCTTCAGATACTTATCCAGTTCCCCTTTGGAAGTCACGATTAAGTCTGCCTTCACCAACATTCCCAGTTAGTGCACTACAGATCCTAAGCAGGGGGTGTCCAGGTGAATGGGGTGTGTGGGAGGTGGGAGAAGGGGTCATCAGAGGGTGGGCGAGAATCCTGGTTGAAGAAGTAGGCGCGGAGGCGAAGGCGGCGGAAGAATTGTTCGATGTCTCGCCGCGTGTTGAACTCGTTAATCCGAGAGCGTAGGGGAATGAAGGTGAGGCCTCTGCCGAGGACTGATCTTTCATCCTCAGAGAGAGGTAGTTCTGGAGGGATAGTGAAAACACGGCAGGGCTGGGAGCTAGGACCTGGAGCTGGGAGTGGGGGCGGGACACCCCGTGCTGGCCTCTTACCTGCCCTCGATCTCTTCATAGCCAACTGCCGACGTGACATTGACCGCCTCAACCTGTCCACCCCTCTCACCCACTGCAACCTCTCACCCTTGGAACGTGCAGCCCTCCACTCCCTCCGTTCCAACCCCAACCTCACTATCAAACCGGCAGACAAGGGAGGCGCAGTAGTAGTTTGGCGCACCAACCTTTACACCGCTGAGGCTAAACGCCAGCTCGCAGATACCTCCTCCTACCGTCCCCTTGACCATGACCCCACCCCCCACCACCAAACCATCATCTCCCAGACCATCCGTAACCTCATCACCTCGGGGGATCTCCCATCCACCGCCTCCAACCTCAAAGTCCCACAACCCCGCACCTCCCGCTTCTACCTCCTGCCCAAAATCCACAAAC
>NC_057726.1:64032816-64046866 GCF_004010195.1 Chiloscyllium plagiosum | reverse complement strand
CGCCTAGGAACCCTCCAACCACAAGGGATGAACTCAGATTTCTCCAGTTTCCTCATTTCCCCTATCCCCACCTTGTCTCAGTCCCAGCCCTTGAACTCAGCACCACCTTCCTAACCTGCAATCTTCTTCCTGACCTCTCTGCCCTTACCCCCACTCTCGCCTATCACCCTCACCTTAACCTCCTTCCACCTATCGCATTTCCAACGCCCCTCCTCCAGGTCCGTCCTCCCTATCTTTTATCTTATCCTGCTTGGCACACTCTCTTCATTCCTGAAGAAGGGCTCATGCCCGAAACATCGATTCTCCTGCTCCTTGGATGCTGCCTGACCTGCTGCACTTTTCCAGCAACACATTTTCAGCTCTGATCTCTAGCATCTGCAGTCCTCACTTTCTCCCAGCCAGTGATACCTACATCCCATAAAGTGAATTTAAAAATAGCGTCTTGCTTTTCATGGACAGAACAGACCTTGGCAACATTCCATATAGCCAGGAAGATAAAATCTACCGATTAAAGGGAGTATTGATTTGACTTTGCTTGATATAAGTGTCCATAAAGGGAGTTAGGAGGAGGTGTATTGTTGCAAGTGGAGCTTTGCTAAACAGAGAGAGAGATTCTGGAGATATCACACAAACACGTTACCATTGAAGTTCCTTCCTTTTGAGATAGCTATCACTGTCATCTTCAGTCCCACATTCCCCAACGTACCTCAGCAACATGAGACACGTTTGGCTGCAACGAATAGCAATGCATCAAACGGTATGCGTGGAGCCATTATCAAAAGGAAAATTCTCATTCATAGCACCCAAACAGAATGACAAAACCACCCTCAGCCACCTGCTCCTAAAACTTACATTGCTGATTGAACCAATGTTAACTGTTGCAGAAAGAGCTTTCCCGGAAAGCCAGGTACTTGAAATTTCAATATCACACCCCCATTCCCCCAACCTCATAAAATTTGTAAAGGAGGGTTCTCCACCTGATTCCATGCCTCGGGTTGTGTGAAGCTAACAAAAAGCCTTCCATACACCCCCACAGCTCAGTTGGCTGGATCGTTGCTCTGCAGTGCAGTGTGATGCCAACAGCATGGGTTCAACTCCCATCACCTGTTTGAGGTTACCATGAAGGACTTGCCTTCTCAACCTCTCCCTCGCTTGAGGTCTGGTGGAGGCCCTCAGGTTAAATCACCACCTGTTGTTTCTCTCTAATGTACGAGCAGTCACTATGGTCTGGGAAGACTACGATGACACAACAGCACCTATTGTAATGCCCGATTGGCCCTAGTGTGGCAATTCTGTTTTATGTTTCAACCTTTGCCGATTTCCCCATTATTTTATGGAACCTTCAAAGACTTTCTTCATCCTACATATTATATTCTTTGTTCCTTCAGATATTTATATTGTGGTATTCATTATTTCTTGGTATTGTGTCCTCATAATCTCCCGGACTGTACTTGGTCATTGATTTCATTCTCTGCAGTTCATTCCCATGCTGGGATCTATTGGATTCTTTACAGTCTGCACATTTTCCAATCCAATCAGAATTAGATTTTATTGTCAAATATTGAAATTCATGAGTGAAAAGCGCCATTTTGGTTACAAAACACGAAATCTAAAAAAGACAACAAAAATACAAGAAAGCCAAAAGGTAAGAATAATGTCTGGATCTTAAAGACTAACTTAAAGTCGAACCATGCTGTGGGTTGACCCACAATGCCCTTAGGGAGGGAATTCCAGGATTTTGACCCAGCCACAGTGAAGGAACAGCAATGTATTTCCAAGTCGGGATGATGAGTGGCTTGGAGGGGGACATGCAGGGGGGTGGTGTTCCCATTGATCTGCCGCCCTCATCCTTCTAGATGGAAGTGGTTGTGGGTTTCGAAGGTGCTGTCCAAAGATCTTTGGTGAATTTCTGCAGTGCATCTTATAGACGGTACACACTGCTGCTACTGAGCATCAGTGTTGGAGGGAGTGAATGTGGTATCAATGAAGTGAGCTGCTTTGTCCTGGATGGTGTCAAGCTTCTTGACTGTTGTTGGAGTTGTGCCCATCCAGGGATGTGGGGACCATTCCAGCACACTCCTGACTTGTGCCTTGTAGGTGGTGGAAAGGCTTTGGGGAGTCAGGAGATGAGTTTCTTGCTGCAGTGATCCCAGCCTCTGACCTGCTCCTGTCGCCACTGTATTGATGAGATGAATCCAGTTGAGTTTCTGGCCAGTGGTAACCCCAGTAATGGTAACACCATTGAATGTTATCGGGGGGGGGGGGTGATTAGATTGTCTTTTATTGAAGATAATCATTGTCCTGCATTTGCGTGGTGTGAATGTTACTTGCAACTTGGTGAGCCCAAGATTTACAAATCACTGATCACCATCCTGTCAATGTGCTTGCAAAGTGCTGGAAGGCCTCTCTGAGGCGCCTTATTGTATTCACAATACATTGTTCATCTACACTCAGTAATTGGCCCACACGACTTCAGACCTCATCAATGCTGCCCAAAAATGGGCCAAAGGACTAAATTTCACAAGTGAGGCACGAGTGACTGCATTTGACTGAGTGTTGCTTTGACGACGCCCAGCATATTGACCTCAATCGGAGCAAGGAGGGAAAATGGTTACACAAGCTTGTAGTCCAGGCTCGCGTTTTTTTAACAATAAATGTTAAAAATGAGTGTGTTACTGGCTGGGCTAGCATATATTGTCCGTCCCTAATTGCCCAGAGGGTAGTTAGGAATCAACTACATTGGTATGGGTCTGGAGTCATCATGGAGGCCAGGCCAGACCAGATAAAGATGGCAGTTTCCTTCACAAAAGGACATTAAGGAGCCAGATGGGTTTTTTCCTACAATCAACAATGGCTTAATGGCCATCATTGAGCTCTTAATTCCAGATTTTTATTGAATTCAAGTTTTACCATCTGCCACGGTGGGATTTGAACCCACCATGGTCCCCAGTAAGAATTACCAGGTTCTCTAGATTAATAGTCCGGCAATAATACCACAAGGCCATCACTTCCCCCAAAGCATGCAGCTAATCCTGAACAACATTCAGGCTGAGCCAGTGCCAAAAGAGGAGAAATTGGTCTCTGCAGATGCTGGAGATTAGAGTCGAGAGTGTAGTGCTGGAAAAGCGCCACAGGTCAGGCAGCATCCGAGGAGCAGGAGAATCGACGTTTCAGGCATGAGCCATTCACCAGTCCTTTTCACATTATACAAACATAAGGCAATGCCTCTTGCCAACACCAGAGAATTTAACCAACAATGCTTGACAGTCAATGGCATTACAATCTGACAATTCTCCAATACCAACATCCTGGGGTCACCATGGTTCAAAAGCTGAAATGAAACAAAAGGGTGGAGTCCAGGGACAAGGTTCAGCAGCGGGAAGTGAAAGGCCACAATTAAAAGAGACAGTAAGCGAGTCAAGAAGTATAAAAATAGGTCATTAAGGTGCAAGGGACTCTGGCAAGGTGGACAAGCAAGAGGCTGGAAGAACACAGCAAGCCAGGCAGCATCAGGTGGCAGAGAAATCAACTTTCTGGGTGTAATCCTTCTTCAGGACTGGGGGTATGTGTAAGGGGAGCTGCAGATAAAGAAGGGGGCTGGTTGTGGGAGGGTTTTAGGTGGGATGGTGTTGGGGATAGGTGAACACAGGCAGAGGGTACGCCCTGGTTGGTCGATGGTAGGAATGAATCCGGTTGGTGGCCGGAAGGAAGGGCCGATCAGAGGAATGGAAGGGAGGGGGGTGGGCTGGAAAGGGAGTCGGCGGATGGGAAGGGAGTTTATGTGAATTTGGAGAACTCAATGTTGAGTCCTCCGGACTGTAGGCTGCCCAGTGGAAGATGTGGTGCCGTTAATCCAATCTGCAGTCCGATTCGCTGTGGCAATAGAGAAGGCCGAGAATGGTCATGTCAGAGAGGGAATTGAAATGGGCGGTGACTGGGAGCTCAGGTCGGTCTCTGCAGGTCCAGCCAAGATGCTCGCTGAAATATGCCCTGCGTTTACATTTGGTCTCCCCGATGTAGAGACGACCGCATCGGGAGCACCGTATACAGTAAACTAGGTTGGAGGAGAGGCCTGTAATCCTCTGTCTCACCTGGAAAGGACTGTTTGGGGCCCTGGATGGAGGTGAGGGGGGTGGTGCGCTGGCAGGTTTTGCATCTTTCACGGTTGCAGGGGAAGGTACCTGGGGCTGGTTTACAATGTAGAGTGAAGTGACTAGCATGGGTTTAGTTCCCACACTGGCTGAGATTACCATGAAAGACTCTCCTTCTCAACCTCTCCCCTCGCCTGAGATGTGGTGACCCTAAGGTTAAACCACCACCAGTTGTCTTTCCTCCAGCCCAAGGGTCTGGTAAGACTATGGCGAATTTACCTTGAGAAAGGATGGTCAAATGGGCTGATCAGTGGCAAACGGGATTCAATCCGGCTAAGTGTGAGGTGATGACTTGCTTGTCCTGCCCAAGTGTCAGAGAAAACATGATGAATAGCAGGACCCTAGGAAGCTCCGATGATCAGAGGGATCTTGCTGCGCGGCAGGGAAACCAGTCTCTGAAGGTACCAACTCAGGTGGATAAATTGGTTTAAAAGGCATTGGGGATACATGCTTTCACTAGCTGAGGCACAGAGTTTAACAGCTTGAGGGATTGCCGGAACCGTATAAATATAGATGAGGCCATGCACTAGAGTATCGGGTGCAGTTTTGAAATCCACATTCTGGTGGGACTGAAGAGGGTGCACAGGAGATTTACCAGGATGTTGCTTGGGCTGGAGAGTTTCAGTGATGAAGACAGATTGGACAGACTGAGTTGTTTTCCTTACAGCACCGAGGAGGTTGAGAGGGGACATGACTGGGATGTATAAAATTACGAAGGACATAGGTTGGGCAGACCAGAAGAAATATTTCCCCTTGATCAACGATCGGGGGAGGGGGAGAGCATAGATTTAAGGGAAGGGGCAGAATGTTTGGAGGAGATGTGAGGAAAAATGTTTTCACCCTGAGGGTGGTGGGAATCTGGAACTCCCTGCCTGTAAGGGTGGGAGAGACAGAAACCCTCATCACATTCAAGGCATACCAAGGCTATGGGCCAAGTGCTGGAAAACAAGATTAAATTTATTAGATGGTTGCTTTTGACTAGATGCATGTAACTAGTGTAGACCCAATGGGCTGAAGAGTCTTTTTTCTGCTCTATCACTGCTCCTCAAACCACTGCTTTGAACCATGACTCTTCCCATGTTTCAGACCACCCCTCTCTCCCAGCACCTCCGCCACTAGAACAAAGAAAAAGGAAATCACAGCACAGGAACAGGCCCTTCGGCCCTCCAAGCCTGCGCTGATCCAGATCCTCTATCCAAACCAGCCACCTATTTTCTAAGGATCTGTATCCCTTTGTTCCCTGCCCATTCATGTATCTGTTTATCTTAAATGATGCTATTGATCCCGCCTCTACCACCTCCGCTGGCAACGCACTCCAGGCACCCACCACCCTCTGATTGAAGAACATTCCACGTATATCTCCCCTAAACCTTTCCCCCCTCACTGTGAACTCGTGACCCTTAGTAATTGAGTCCCCCACTCTGGGAAAACGTTTCTTGCTATCCACATCTCATGATTTTGTAGGCCTCAATCAGGTTCCCCCCTCAACCTCCACCTTTCTAATGAAAATAATCCTAATCTACTCAACCTCTCTTCATAGCTGGCAAACTCCACACCAGGTGAATCTCCTCTGCACCCTCTCCAAAGCATCCACATCCTTTTGGTAATGTGGCGACCAGAACTGTACACAGTATTCCAAATGTGGCCAAACCAAAGTCTCATACAACTAAATATCATGATATTTTCCTACAGGCACCTGTTAGCCTCAGACATCATTCCAGTTACCGAAGAGCATGTTTGGCAGAGTGGGCCGAACCAGAAATGCCAGTCGGTGGAGAACTCTGGTTTGTGGAGCCACAGGACAGTACGAATGCTGCTATTTGGCAGTGTGCTGGCTAGTGTTGGCTTGGCTCTGGTGGCAGTTCGTTTGTAGGGGTTGACAAAAGGTGACCATACAGTCTGCCACCATGAATTCCCCAGCCTGTAATTTGCCAGCAGGAGATACAAACCAATTTAAACTGGGTACTTCGGGCAAATTAATAATTGCAGCAATCATACCAGAGATAAAAAGGAAAAAATTACAAAGAAAGAAACTCTAAGATGTAAAATCCAAAAGAAAATACAAAGCTCAAGTAACAAAATAAATTACTATTATTTTTGAAATGGGATAGTTCTTTCAGCTATAACATCGCTGATTAAAACAAGATGAAAAACAAAAAAAAAACAGTTTCATAACTATTCCTTTGTTAGGTTGTGAAACTGAGCCTCTGGCTGTAACAACAATTTGTACTTATATAGCATCTTTAACACGGTCACACAGCCCATGGAGTTTCACTAGGGTTTCAAAAATAATTGACACCAAGTCGCCCAGAAGTGTTACCAGCACAGCTGATGAAAAGCTTAGGTGGAGGCAGTTTTAACAAGCAGCGTAGAGTACAGAGAGGGGCACAAAGATTTAGGGAGGGAACTCCAGTGCTTAGGAGCACAGGCTGGTGAAAACACAGCCACCAATGATGCAGCCAATTAAAACCAAGGGATGTGCAAGATGATAGAGTTTGAGCAACACTGACATCCCAGAGGGTTCAGGGCTTGAGCCGATTGCAGAAATAGATGGTTCACGATCACGGAGGAATTGGAAAATCAGGATTTTGAGAAGTACTGGCTAATGGAGAGCTGGCACAAATCAGCGGCTATGAGAGTGATGGATGGACAGGACCTTATGCCAGATGGGAGGTAGAGGTTGGCAAGGCAGGAACGAGGGATTCAAGAGGAGGGGACCTCAGGTCGTAGTGGATATCAGTAAGGTTACAGAGGTGAGGATAAAGCAGTCTTGGTGTTGGTATGGATATGGGAAACTCTTCTCAGTTTCAGATCCACCAAAAAGATTGCAAACAGTAGGGCTCATCCTCAGACAGTTCTCAAAGAGAGAAATAGAAATGGTGGCTTGTGTTGGGGATGAAAACAACAGCTTCGATATTCCCAATATATAATTGGAGGAAATTTCTCCACTGGATGACAGATAAGTGGCATCATAAATGCGAGACAATGGAGATGAGATGGCAAAATAAAAGCAGAGAGTGTTGGAGAAACTGTCTGTGGGGAGAGAGTTCCTCATAAAGCAAGCCACAAATTTCCAAACATCAATCCTGGAAACCTCCTTGGTACCATCTCCTGCGTGCGTGCACTTTTCCTTAAATCTAAAGTCCATAACTGCGCAGTGTTTGAGAAATAGTCACAACGATGCTCTGTATAACTGAAGGTTACACACCCTGGTGGTACAGAATACAGGCTGCTCTCTATCTGATATGCTGGTTTCACCATATTGTGAAGATGCAGCTGGAATGGAACAGATCAGGGACTGTGGGACTTTCAGGGATGTACATTCCTGTGATTATGATGAGAAGCTATTCAGCTGTGTATCAGTTCATTATTTCATCACGCCCCTGAAAATGGTTAGCTACCAATGTTCTTATGTTAAGTGTTGTGATACCTTGGTGTTTGTCAAAATGAGGCTATTTTAGAAATTACAGATCAGTGAATTACTCTCAGTCCCGCTCAAAGCCTGAAAATATTCACTAGAATATGTGACAGGGGAGCCCTTGTTCCAATACTGTGCATTATAACAGTTACACTGAACTCTGGGAGGTTTGGGGATAGTTACCCACCATTGCAGACTAAGAACCAAGGTTGCATTCTGCTATTTCTGGTATGTCTCCAATTTGATGCATTACAGACCTTCAGGGCGGCATTAGGTTAGTGTCTGGAAAACATCATAACAAAGGGAAAAGTAATGATCCCGCCAGAGCACACAGTTACATTTCTGTGGGTCCACATTTATTGAGAACTGGACTGGAACTGCTCCACTTCATCTCATTGAGCACTGCTGTAGCTGGCAAGATGAAAGATTCAGGGTTAATTCAGATGCTCATGCCCACATGTCACCTTTAGTCAAAACCTTCCCAAGCAGGGCTTTTCAACAGGATATTGATAACTGAGCTAATATTTTCCCCTGAGTTCAACAGACCCAAAATGTTGCAGCTCAATTAAATAAGCATGAAGGAAGAGACAAATTCACAATATAACTCTTGCAGTCTGAATGGATTAAAGGCTATGATTGGTACTAAGCATCCAGAACAATAACACAGGCATATCAGAGGTTTAGGGATTTAATCTATTTTGCAAAGTTTGGTCAGAGTTGATTACGGCGCATTCTCAGAACAAGCACTTGTGAGATCTGTGAACAACTGGTGAACAGCAGAAATTTTCAAAACAAGGAAACATGCTCAAGCTGCCGGGGGAAGGATGAAGCAGACAATTTTAATCTTTCATCATCCGAGAGACCTCATAAACTTGGTTGGCTGCACAATCTCCATTTCAAACACACAGTCCTTTAATTTACATTTCAGCACATCTCTGCAGGATGCAAGAACGTTCCATATTTCTTTCTGTTTTATAAAAAGGCGAAACAGCTGAGCTATTATCCCAACCACTCACACCCAGCAATCCCTGCTTGGTCAGCAGGACAGGCTGAATGAAGTGCCAGGGAAATCCCTGGCCTTTATATATAGTGACTCAGGATCCTTAACACCCATCTAAAACTCACATGCGTCTTTAAGCGAAAACGCCATCACTTTGATAAGTCAAGTATTGGTCAGCGTTATTGCAACAGCCAGCCCAAAATGCCCATCTCCCAGTGGGGGAGTCCATCACAACATCAATTTAGATTACAATAACATAATGCAATATCACTGATTTGATATCATTCGAATAATATCTCCATGATTAGATCCTCATGCTCCAGCAGCTGAGCAAGTCTCTTTTGTAATTACTTACAGAATCTTGTTGAGGAGAGCAGTCTACGTTATTCTAAGTGAGAAAAATCTCAACTGTGTGCCCTGAATCTTGTAATTCCAAATCCTTTGGAGCACAGCGTCGACAATCTTTCTCTCCTTACACGACTAAGCCCCTCTTCTTGTCAAAAACTTCTGTCAGGTCACCTGTGAGGCTTACAGTCCAACTTTTAGGAACGTCCTCCCCCTGACATCCTATTCTGCATCTTTTCTGAAACCTTTACATCTTTCCTACAATTGTTCACAATACTACGGCTGAGGCTGAACCAGTGTTCTGTATGGTTCTATCCTGTTCTCTGCCTTTATAATCTAAGCTATTTATAAATTCAAGAAATGCATGTTTGTTTGTCAACTTGCACATTCATGGATTTGTATAGAAGAACAAGACCTCACTGCTCAACTGTACAGTTACAAATCGTAGAGTTTACAGCACAATGACTTTCTATATTCATCTTCCCATGTTCAAAAGCCTTAATAGTGAACTCCATCTGTTTTTCTCATGCTGATTTCACCCTCCTGTCTCTACCTTCCAGAAATAATTTAATCGCAGACTAATTATCTACATCATTAACCACTATGTTGCCATGCCTTGTATAATTGGCGAACTTTATGATGCTACTCCCACACTTAAGTCCTGGTCACCCATGTGGCTCAGTGTTGCCTCACAACACCAGGGTCCCGGGTTTGATTCCAGCCTCAGGTGACTGTCTGTGTGGAGTTTGCACGTTCTCCCCGTGTCTGCATGGGTTTCCTCCGGGTGCTCCGGTTTCTTCCCACAGTCCAAAGACGTGCAGGTCAGGTGAATTGGCCATGCTTGAATTGTCAATTAGGTGCATTAGTCAGAGGGGAAAAGGGGTTTGGGTGGGTTATTCTTCGGTGGGTCGGTGTGTACCTGTTGGTCTGTTTCCACACTGTTGGGAACCTAATCTAATCTAAAATTGAGAGGAGCAATGGATCCAACATTGAGGATTAGGAGCACTACCATGAACTACCTCCCAGTCTGTAAATCATCCATATGCCAGCTTCTGACCACTTTGTTATCCTCACCACCAATTTCCACTTAATTCTACTGCTTTTAATCTTATCGAACTTCTCAGGTGGATCCTCATAAAAAGCCTTCCAAAGTCCATGCATACAACATCTACTTCAATCAACCTCCTTGTTATCTCAAAACATTCAAATAAGTTCACCTGAATCAATTTGCCTTTAACAAATTCTCACTGGTTAAAGAATGATGGAGTTGTACAGCACAGAAACAGACCCTTCGGTCCAACTCGTCCATGCCGAACAGATATCCTAAATTAATCTAGTCCCATTTGGCAGCATTTGGCCCATATCTCTTTCAACCCTTCCTATTCATATATCCATCCAGATACCTTTTAAAAAGTTGTAATTGCACCAGCCTCCACAACTTCATGTGGCAGCTGATTCCAAACACACACCACCCTCTGAGTGAAAATGTTGCTCCTTTTATAGCTTTTCCCTCTCACCTTAAACCTATGCCCTCTAGTTCTGGACTCTCCTACCCTGGGGAAAAGACCTTGGCTATTCATTCTATCCATGCCCCTCATGATTTTATAAACCTCTAGAAGGCCAGCCCTCCACCTCCGATGCTCCAGGGGAAACAGCCCCTGCCTGTACAGCCCCTCTCTCTCACTCCAATCTTCCAGTCTTCTTCTTGAGTTACCTCAGCCTTTCCAAATGAAAATCGCACCTCTCTTTCCAGAGGCCTCATCAAGAGAAGCTAACAAGGAAATAGTTTGAAGTCAACGAAGGCCTGCAGTGCCCAGATTTAATCACGGTGATCTTCACCAGAATAGCCATTGAGTCACAATTAGGCTTCATGAATGGGTGGAGGTGAGGAGGTTGGGACTAGAGAGTGTGAGAAAAAAAAATACCAGCGGTTCCAAACCTGATTGCTCAGTAGCATCACCTATTGTAAAGTGAACTTAGGACCATGATCAAGCTCAGCAATGTGGACTTTCAGTGTCAAAAAACTTATCAATAATTACGGTCTCACAAATGAAGAATCGACAGGAAAGAGCCCTGTGGAGTTTTAGACCTCGGAGATATGCAGAGATAACACATAGCTGGTTGTATGCGCGTGCAGGAAATTACAAATGTCTGTGCCCATGTTCACAGCTAGTCACTGTAGGTTAGTTTCCTGCCTTGCCCTGTCACTGCACCCAGACTTAATGAATCACACCCTGCGCACAGCCCTAACAGATATGAATGATCAAACACCGAACAATGGAATAATTGGACATGGAGTCATCGAGAAGTACAGCACGGAAACAGACCCTTCGGTCCAACTTGTCCATACCGACCAGATATCCCAACCTAATCTAGGTCCCACCTGCCAGCACCGGGCCCATATCCCTCCACCCTGTTGATGTTCCAGTTGCCTGTCATGCTGAGCTCCCTGACCTCTGCCTCCAGCTCTGACCACAAGGTTAAATGTTAAATCCCTCCATAGCCTCACTCCTCCCTATTTCTGTAATCTCCTCCCTGCATTCATCGCACTGCAGCACCATCCCCAATAGCCTGAACATTGATCCCATCTTTCATCGCACTGTCGTCTTCCAGAAATATTCCCATTGCCTTGCCCTCATTTTCACCCCCTACCTTCTTCCACTTTCATCTCTCTCTCTCTTTTTTCTCTCTTTCTCTCTCTCTCTCTGTTGCACCACCAGGTGAGATAAGACCTAATCTAATGAAACCATCAGCGAGGAGGCATCATTTAGTCTGCCACCATATTTTTGTTATTTCTAGATTTCACAATTCAATACATTTCTGGCCTACCTCCCACATTCCAACCTTCATAAACTTGAGGTCATCTCCAAAACTCCACTGATCACGTCCTTACTTGTATAAAGTTCCATTCCCCTATCACTCCGCCTCTGATCTGGCCCCCAACAAAGCCACGTATGGATTTTAAACTGAAACAAAGAACGGCAGATGCTGAAGCTCTGAAACAAAGATAGACTTTGCTGGAGAAACTCAGCAGATCTGGCTGCGTCTGCGGAGAGAAATCAGTGTCAACGTTTCGGATCCAGTGACCTTCTTCAGAACTGAAAGTGGCTGGGAACAGGTGATATTTATGATGATGACATTGGGCTGGGAGGTGGGTAAGTAGATAGGTGGAGACTGAGCCCAGAGAGAGAGAGACACACAAAGATGATTATGGTTGATTGCAGCTTTAAAATTTTGTCCTTATTTTCAAATCCCTCTCTTGGGGTTTGCTCATCTCTGGGAGGCCTGGCCTTCAAGTGCCATGGTCTGAAGTGGCGAAACTCCATCTCCAAATCTCTCTTTCCTTTTCTGAAATGTCCCATAAAACCTCCCTCTTTGACTAAGCATTTTGGCGCCTCCATTATAACCTGTCACCAACTTCCATTTTCTAATACTCTCAACAAAGACAGGAGATGTTTGATCAGGTTACAGCTATAAAAATAAGCACAAATCAATTTTGCTTTCATCATTCCTTGCAGTGATTGTTGCATAAAAGGGTCGTCAATGTTGCATGCAGATTTTCTGAGAGAGCTAAATAACGATATCGAAGCCTTTGAAATACTGAACAACTCTTCAGCAAAGATACAAGCTCAAACATTACCACCTATCCAACCTAGTTTAAACTATTATTATCTAAACTTAAAATCTACAATTAAATTCAACAACAACATCAATTCCAAACAACACTGTGTCCATTTTCTGACTCTCCATTTCAGACACCAGAACAAAATCAAGGAAAGCCTCCCCAAACAGAATCACTAATCTGATTGCAGTCCTTATTTCAACAATCCTTCAATGATCTTCCAACTTAGCTCAGTGACCTGAAAGATTAAGTTTTTTTTTCCCCCTCTCACACACAGATACTGCCTAACATGCTGAGTACTTGCAGCTTTTCCTGGATTTTATCATCACCTCCTGGTCGGTGGCTTCATGA
This sequence comes from Chiloscyllium plagiosum, assembly GCF_004010195.1. Lineage (NCBI taxonomy): Eukaryota > Metazoa > Chordata > Chondrichthyes > Orectolobiformes > Hemiscylliidae > Chiloscyllium > Chiloscyllium plagiosum. Next base: position 64,033,979 of record NC_057726.1, on the reverse strand, counting down.
ATTCAATCCACTGGGGAAACAGCATGGGGGGTCTCGGCGTATGGCTCGCAAGGCTGCTGGCTTCTGATCCGTTGAAATTAGATTCCAGCGCGCTGTGAATTCCAGTAATTATCATGAGAGAGAGTGTGATGGCAGCACCTTCCCATCTGGGTCACAAGGTTCAAATCCTAAGGGCTTGAGCTCTCCCATGTCCTTACCCCAAGCCCCACACACCAGGTCTTGCTATCATGCTGTCTGCCATTACACACAACACATTGTTAGTCAGTAACAATCCCCATTAATAAGCTATGCACCCATTTAGCCAGATTGTTATCCACTCCTTTCCCTGTCCAGCTATATTTTTCTCTCTTTGGACACTATCCCCACCTATCGTTCATTCCTTACCCCCCCTTCCCCAATCCTATCTTCTGCATATGAACCGACATTTTCCGAGCTACCATCAGTTCTGAAGAAGGGTCACTCTGGTTTCTCTCCACAGATACGGCCAGACCTGCTGAGCTTTTCCAACAATTTCTGTTTTTGTTTCAAACTGACTCCGGGCCTTGAGTACACGTAGCAAGGTTGACACCCCAATGCGGTACTGAGGGAGTGCTGCACTGTCACAGGTGCCATGCTTTCAGAACAATGTTAGACCGTGTTTGCTTGAATGGGCGGAGCTCAAAGATTTCAAAACACTATTTAGAAGAACAGGAGAACCATGATCACCACTGTCTCGTTGATATTTATCCATCATAAAAATGAATCACCTGATCACTGTTACATTATTTCACATGTGAGAAACGGGCTCCCACACTTACTGCGCTACTATAGTGACTACAATCATAGAATCATAGAATCCCTCCAGTGTGGAGACAGACCACTTGGCCCAACAAGTCCACACCGACCCTCCAAAGAGTATCCCATCCAGAGGCATTCCCCTGCCCTATTACTCTACAATTACCCCTGACTAATGCACCTAACCTACACATCCCTGAACACTCTGGGCAATTTAGCATGGCCAATCCACCTTAACCTGCACATTACTTAGATTTACTTAGATTAGATTAGATTTACTTAGATTACTTACAGTGTGGAAACAGGCCCTTCGGCCCAACAAGTCCACACCACCCCGCCGAAGAGCAACCCACCCATGCCCCTACATTTACCCCTTCACCTAACACTAC
>NC_057726.1:63976783-64032803 GCF_004010195.1 Chiloscyllium plagiosum | reverse complement strand
GACTGTGGGAGGAAACCGGAGCACCCGGAGGAAACCCACGCAGACACGGGGAGAACATGCAAACTCCACACAGACAGTCGCCTAAGGTTGGAATCAAACATTTCAGAAGCATATTAACAAGAACTTTTGCTGACTTATGCTAAGGGGTTGAACAGATTAGATTCATATTCAGAGTTTAGGAAAATAGTATTGAAAATTGCAAGGCTCCGAGGGGAATCAGAAGGTTAGAAAGCTGAGACTTTTCTCCTGTTTTTGAGGGGAGTCTAGAATTAAGGGGAACAGCTTCAGAATAAGAAGGTTCCCCATCGTACACTGAGATGAAGAGGAAATGCTTCTCTCAGAAGATTGCTAAGCTAACCCAGAGAGACAAGCAGGAGGCTAGAAGAACACAGCAAGCCAGGCGGCATCAGGAGATGGAGGAGTCAATGTCAATTTTTCAACCTCCTGGTGCTGCCTGGCTGGCTGTGATCTTCCAGCCTCCTGCTTGTCCACCTTGGATCCCAGCATCAGCAGGTTTTTCTTTTGTCTCTAATCTAATCCAGATAGCAGTGAAGGCTGTGACCCACTGAATAAAGTCAAGGCCATGACAAACATTGCTCTAAAAGGGCTCTTGACGTAGCTAGGAAAGTGGAGTTAAGGCCAAGATTAGATTAGCCATGATCTCATTGAATGGCAGAGCAGACCCAAATGAGCAAATAGATTGGTCCTGCACCAAATTCTTTTTATGTGGGAGGTCAAGTGGTTGTGAAAATTGCTAAGTAAATGCAACTCTTTCTCCCTTTCCTTCCTGTGACGCTGTCAATCCTGAACCCAGCCCTTTTCACCCAGGAGTCACGGTAGCTGGATTTTAGCACAAGATAGAACCTAAGCAGTGGAAACAACGTTGAAAAGCCATATCCGAAGCTAAAATGGCACAAGGGTGAGAGGAAGCCCAACGTTCAGATTGTGATGAGTGGGTGAGGCCGGTGACATGATGGGGACAACCAACGTTACTGCATCAGGACCCAGACGGGGAAATAGCGCAGCAGAGAAAATACAAACTACAGTCATACTTGGAAATGAAAGTACCGGAGCTCCATTTTTGGCACATAGGGCTGCATGGGACCAAGCAAGTGTCTCACTTGCCAGTTTTACTGGCCTTTCCTTCAAGGAAGGCAGGGTTGCATGAGGAGGAGTAAAACTCCAAGTTTAAACTTGGACCTGGTAGAGAATGGAGTGGGCAGCTAGATCACACAGCTGCCCTCCACCACCCCCCCACCAATCAAGTCTCAGTAACATTGCACAGCCCCGGAATGTGCTAGATTCCCATGGGATTATGTCAGGCAGGCAGGGAGAAGTAGAAAAGGAGGTGTACTAGATCACCATAAGTACTCTGAGAGAACACCCAATGGTCTCATGTCCAGGAATGTGACAGTATAAAGGACAGGCATGTTCGAAGAGTCGGTGCTGTGGGGGGTGCTGGGAGAAACCAGGGGCCAGGAGTGACCCAAAATTCCCTTTAGGCACCCATTGGGACACTGCTGCTCCTCTGGACTCATAAAACCACCCTCAAAAAACATTCTGAGGTGGCACGGTTAGCACTGGTGACTGACAGTGCGAGGGACTCAGGTTCGATTCCAGCCTCAGGTGACTGTCTGTTCTGAGTTTGCATGTTCTCCCCCTGAATGTGTGGGTTTCCTCCCATAGCCCAACCATGTGCAGGTTAGGTGGATTGGCCATGCAGAATTGTTCATAATGTGCAGGCTAGGTGGAATAGCTATGGGAAATGCAGGGATAGGGTTTGAGTAGGACGCTCTTTTGAGAATCAATGTGTACTCAATGGGCCAAATGACCTTTTTCCATACTGTAGGGATTCTATGATTCTCGCCCTTTTCCAGGTCTGCTGTTCATTTGTGTCCAGAGCAATGAGAAGAACACCATCTAATGCTGACTGTGCAACACAATATAAAAACAGTGTCAGAGTCAGAATGGCACCTTTGGATCCCAGGTTTTGGGATACATTGGGGCCCTCAGTTGTATAGAGCGCTTTGCCTGCAGCCTGAAATATCCTTAAACAGCACGTGCTAAGTAGACAAGACAAATACCAAGCTGCCAATATCAAATGATTTGGAGATGCCAGTGTTGGACTTGGGGTGTACAAAGTTAAAAATCATACGACACCAGGTTATAGTCCAACAGGTTTATTTGGAAGCACTAGCTTTCAGAGCGACACTCCTTCATCAGGTGGTTGTGGAGTAAGATCACAAGACACAGAATTTATAGCAAAAGTTTACAGTGTGATGTTACTGAAATTATACATATTGGAAAAGAGATTGTGCGTGTGAGAGCGTGTGTGGGTCTGTGTGTGTGTGTGTGTGTCTGCCTGCATGTCTGTGTCACAAGCCATGATACAGCCACATGCTTTCAGCAAGGCTCAACCACTCTTGCATTTACTTTGCGCTGTGTAGAACTGTAACAGATGGAGGATCACAGTTGTGTCCTGTACACCAGCTGTGAAGGAGGGCACAGCCTTTAATGTTGCTACCATGGCAGAGAGAATAGAAGGAAGCAGCAAAGGAGCTGTCATCAGAGAGGAGCACTGGCCCACTGCAAAACCTGAGATCATCCCAGCTTGGTGACATTTGGCCGCAATCCCAAATAATCTAGTAATGAAGTTTAAACAGTGCATCAAAACACGACAGAGCAGGGTTTATGAAGCTCTCCAAATGCCCAGGGAAGAAATTGTGACTGTTTCTTTGCAGCACAAGGAAGGAGTACTGGTTTGTTGAGACTGGAGTTACCCGCACTTTCAGAAGGTAAGGATGCAGCAAATTAAACGCGTGAAAATCCGGGAGATGCGAGAGAAGGAAATACAATGAATGTGCATTTATAACCACATCTTTCACTTTTATAAGCTGTTCCCTTAAAGTACTTCGACAACCATAGCATTTGCAAAGTGTTGCACTGTGGGAAAATGTGCAGACCAATTCTCTCAAAGCATGGGTCCCAAAGACAGTAGGCAAAACATTGGCCAGACAGTTGAAAGAGAAATTTTAGCCAAACTTTGGAGAGAATGATTAGTCTCACCGAATATTTTATATCTCCATGCACAAAGCTCTGGCCTTGCTTTATAATCACATCCAAAGACAATGTGGCACTCTCGCACCACTTAAGGATCAGCCCAAATTCAAGTCTCTGAAGTGAAGCTCCAAGCCACAAATGCCCAACTTGAGGGCTATCACTAAATTAAAGTTAAACATCTTGTTTTCTAACAATACAAATGTACCAACAATGCTAGAAATACTCAATAGAGCAGACAGCGTCAGGAGAGAGAAATAGAGTTAACTGCCAAAATTCTCTGCTCCTGGTGTTTGGAGGCAGAAAGAGTACGTAATTACGTTAGATGATAGCCTCAGGCAGAATTGGGGGGGGGGTGTGGGGGAGAGGACAATGATCTATCTTGCTACCTTGCTACCTATTGTGTCGCAAGATGTGTTCTGGGTCTTTGATAGGAGATGGTTCATATCAGTGAATGTTATCAACCCGTTTAAACATAACTGCACACAAAGATGGTGAAAGAGAACACAGAGACTGAAATCTCAGTCCCATGTGATCTGTATGTTACAACATTGCTCCTTACACTTGGTCAGTAACTATTGTTACGACCCGGGGTAAACCCCTCTGCTAATTTAAGCCCAACACACAGAGAAGCTCACCTCGTGCTGTAATCTGTTAACTTTCAAGAGGCAAAGAACCATTCCAGGTTTCACTATTTAAAGTAAAAATGAACAAATTTTATTCTTTAAGTCCAACAGAGAATAATAAAACCACCAACTATTTATAACTCCTTTCTCTTAAACCTATCTTTTACCTCCCACTTGACAATACTGGTCTGATAAATTCCCTCTTAAGTTTACGGCAAATCAATTTCAAACTCAGTTGTTGTCTTCGGATGTTGAACTTTCTCTAAAGATTCCTTTCGGTCGGCTTCAGTCTTCTGTTGCACAAGTTTCTTATGGACAGGTACCTTACAGAGAGCTATTCTGCTGACAGTCTTTACTTCTGGGTGCTCTTTGCTGTTCTCCCCCTAACTGTTCAAAATGTCCTAATTTATACCCCAAAACATCGGATCACCTCATTGGTTTGGTGTCATCCCAAACAGTAAAATTCAAGTTCAACTGGATTTTGGTATCTGGGGGCATAATTGAAACTGATTGACCGAATTTGAATTTATTTTTGTTCCATGGCAAAGCAGGTCCAGCAATTTGATTCAACAAAATGTGACATTTTTAATTTGTTCAACACACTCTGTGCTTACAGTCAGTCCTTACTAGCTTCCTCTATCTCTTAAAGGTACCTACACCTTCATAACACTATCACCAGAGTAAAGGTATGGTTAACCCTTCATTCTGCATTTTTTGCAGTGTGTTGCTGGAAAAGCACAGCAGGTCAAGCAGCATCTGAGGAGCAGGAAAATCGATGCTTCGGGTCGGAGTCCTTCAGGAGGAATCCGGCCCGAAACGTCGATTTTCCTGCTCCTCGGATGCTGCCTGACCTGCTGTGCTTTTCCAACATCACACTCTCAACTCTGATCTCCAGCATCTGCAAACCTCCTCTTTTACTCTGCACCCCAACCCAAGTCCAATCTTCCTACAAACTACTAAATGCATTAGTTCTTTACAGATTTCAACCATCTCCTACTCATTGGGTAGGAATTGGGATTGCTTCCACACCTATTTCAGCATGGGGTTGTCGTGCTATAAACGACAACATCTCAGGAATTGCATCAGGAATTAGGAGCACACCTTCGCTGATCATTGAATGAACAGGAATGAGGGAATGGCATGTGAACAAGGATCTACAGGATTCTGCTACACAGTTGGGGAAATTGAAACTTTAACCACAATGTTGAATCTGCAAGAATGGAATTTGCCACTCCATCCAGTTTCAAATTGGCTTTCTTGTCATTAATCACACTACCTGTAGAGTAGAACATATCTTTTGATTGCACCCAAGAAGAATGCATCTTATTCCTTGGAAATATTTATCCCCTAGATAGTTACAGATTTGAGTGACCTGTTTTCCACCCTTTGTTCCATTGCTGCTTTGATAAACAATCCTAAAATCTCCTATCGTGTGGTTTACATGGCTCTCAGTATTGCTGGCTGGGCAGGGGTTGACAGTGTTATGAAACTTCCCTGCCACATCAGTAAGAATCAATAGCCCTTTGTGCCTGTTTTTTCATGGGTACATTGGCAGCCCCTGGTTAGCCAACTGGACTGAGCCAGAGTCAATGGTTTAACCCTCAGGAAAATTCTCTGCTGCCCACAGATAAAAGTCTACTTTGGTTGTGAAACACAGCTGGCCTGGTGAACGGCACTGCTTTTTATAACGTCACACTCTTCCGTAACCTTTTACTCCACAAACTGTGACTCCATAAGTGGCCAGATGCTGGTCGATCCATTGTGACGTTGCAGTCCAGAAAGCACACCAATGCCTCTACTTCCTCAGGAGGCTAAGGAAATTCGGCACATCCATTAAGACTCTTATAACTTTTTACAGATGCACCATAGAAGGCATCCTATCGGATGCAGCATGGATCAGAATGGCAACTGCTCTGTTCAAGACCACAAGAAACTACAGAGAGTAGTAGACTTAGCCCAATCCACCATGAAAACCAGCCTCCATCTATTGCCTCCATTTATACTTCTCACTGTTTGGAAAAGCAGCCAACATAATCAAAGACACTTCCACCCTGATTATTCTCTCTTTTACTCTCTTCAGTCAGGCAGAAGAAGAGTTTGAAAACATGCACCAACAAATTCAAGAACAGCATCTTCCCCGCTATTATCAGATTTATGAACGGATCTCTCACATATTAGAGTTGATCTCTGTCTGCACCTTCTCTGCAGCTGTCACACCACATACTGCATTCAGTTCTATTACCCTGATGTACTTATGTAAGGTATAATTTGCCTGTACAGCATGCAAAACAACACAGTATCTTAGGACATGTGACAATAATAAATCAAATCAATGTGATACCATTGATAGCTGCTACCCTGCAGGCAGTTTAATGCCCTGGAAGTGGGGGTTAGGAAGTGATTGTCTTTCCATCAAAGGCCTGACTGAGAGATTGGGTATCAGACAGGGGGTTACTTTCTGGAAACAATCCCTTGAGCTGCCAGTCCTCCAGAATTGGACCTGGAGTCTCCGAGAAAGAAAGCTCGACCTCCGGGAGATTGCAACCTCAGAGAAACCTCACAGGGTCATCAGGATAGATTCCTTTTTCTAAAAACAGTTGGCTTGACTAGACATAAAAATAGGACGAAGAAGAACTGTCTGGCAGACAGTCAGGCAGCATCCAATTGGGAAAACGAGTCTTTGTGCTTTGCAATTGGTGCAGAAGACAATGGGTGAGGACTGTTGTAGGCTGCACCGGGGCATTGACAGAATGCAGAGATGGGCTGAGAGGTGGCAGATGGAGTTCAACCTGGATAAATGCGAAGTGATGCATTTTGGAAGGTTGAATTTGAAAGTTGAGTACAGGATTAAGGATAGGATTCTTGGCAGTGTGGAGGAACAGAGGGATCTTGGTGTGGAGGGCTTATCTTACGAAGAGAGGTTGACTGAGCTCGGACTTTTTTCATTGGAAAAAAGAAGGAAGAGAGGGGACCTAATTGAGGTGTACAAGCTAATGAGAGGCATAGATAGAGTTGATAGCCAGAAACTTTTACCCAGGGCAGAAATTGTTAACACGAGGGGACATAGTTTTAAGCTGTTTGGCGGAACGTATTGAGGGGATGTCAGAGGTGGGTTCTTTATGCAGAGAGTTGTGAGAGCATGGAATGCGTTGCCAGCAGCAGTTGTGGAAGCGAGGTCATTGGGGACATTTAAGAGACTGCTGAACATTCATATGGTCACAGAAATTTGAGGGTTCGTACATTAGGTTTACTTTACATGAGGATCAATGGTCGGCACAACATCGTGAGCTGAAGGGCCTGTTCTGTACTGTTCTATGTTCTATAGCTGAAACATGGGGAGGAACAAGGCTTGAGATGAAACCTCTCGGAATAGATCCAGTAACTGTCTCTGTCTGCTCCTGAGTACAACAGTTACAGGCCTCTGACTGGCTGGCTGCTGGATGGGTGAGAGGATCTTACAGTCAGGCAAACGTTACACTGGCACCTTCATCAGGGCTTTCACGTGAAGGGGAAGGGTAGGCATCTCACCCGCTCTCTGCTCCAGAGACCCCAGTACCTCAAGGAAACTTCACCCCATGCTTCAGATCGACGTCCTGTCACCACAACTGGGAAACCTGCGAGTGGTTACAGGTCTTAAGCAAATGAAAGGAAGAAACTGGTAAAGACACAGAGCAAAAAGGGAAGGATTGGTTGTAAGGATGATGGGATTGAATTTTTATTTATTTTGTGGGATGTGGGTGTTGCTGGCTGGGCCCAGCATTTATTGCCAGTCCCTAGTTGCCCCTTGAGAAAGCAGTGGTGGTGAGCTGCCATCTTGAACCACTGCAGTCCACCTGCTGCGGGTTGACCCACAATGCCCTTAGGGAGGGAATTCCAGGATTTTGACCCAGCGACAGTGAAGGAATGGTGAAATATTTCCAAGTCAGGATGGTGAATGGCTTGGTGGGGGAACTGGCAGGTGGTGCCCTTGTCCTTCTGGATGGAAATGGTTGTGGGTTTGAAAGTGCTGTCTGAGGATCTTTGGTGAATTTCTGCAGTGCAACTTGCAGATAGTCCACACTGCTGCTACACACTGAGTGTCAGTTGTAGGGGGAGTAGATGTGGTGGATGTGAATGAGAATAGGGTTCCTGGTGCAAAGTCAAACCAAAGGGTAATGGAACAAGCAACAGTAAAAGATCTAGCAAAGGTATGTTTAGCAAATCCATGTATGGTTTCTTCGAGGAGAAAGTGAGGGCTGCGGATGCTGGAGATCAGAGCTGAAAATGTGTTGCTGGAAAAGCGCAGCAGGTCAGGCAGCATCCAGGGAACAGGAGAATCGATGTTTCGAGCATGAGCCCTTCTTCACGTTGATTCTCCTGCTCCTTGGGTGCTGCCTGACCTGCTGCACTTTTCCAGCAACACATTTTCAGCATATATGGTTTCTGTCTGCCAGGAGAATAAGGTGGATGTCCCCATAATCATGTAGCTTCTTGATGTAGCAGTGTGAACCATCTCAGTATTCCTTTTGAACATTAGGCTCAAGAATACTTAAACCTAACACTGCTATCCCAAGTTATCTATCGTTAAGTGTCGCACACAGATGCCAGAGTGAGATCGATAACTATATGTAACAAAGAATGGTGAATTTTATATATAAAAGATAACAGAGCAACAATGATGCTTGGTATCAATCCAACAAGATTTTATCAACTGTGTATTGTGCTCTAAGGATGTTGGAAGCTGTACTTTAATCTAGAACCTCATTGGCTGACTACATTCCACAGATATTGTCCGTATGGCTCCTGCAGCATCAGTGTCACAGTATACCAGACAATAAAATACACGGATTGTCAGCTGACATTTTAATTCCTCAGTCTGACTTCTGTCAATGACAGTCTGCGCTGCTCCTATTGAAGCTTGATGCAAATGCAAGCAACAGCTTTCATCTTCCGAGACCACGTACTTGGCAGTTCTCTTGCTTCAATGTGGACTTGATTAAGGTTAGACTACAAATGATAGCTCCCCACTTTCACCCGGTCCCGACAATGTGGGATAACTGCGCCAGTGCTTACAGGGATGAGGTCATTGGAGAGCAGTGGTCCCTGGGGTTACAAAGAGATCAGTGAACCACAGGAGTGTGATAGTTTGAGCTCTTCATTGAAACTTGTTTTTTATTCCTTCACTCTGACTGATGATACTTTGCTTTTGAAAAGCTTACCCTACAGCACTGAGTTATTCATACCTCACTGCGGTTATCTTTACTTCTGTTATTTCTCTCAATGTGGCTATTGTTGCCTGCTGATATTGTTTCTGCATTTCACCAATATTCATCTACCCTCAGTGCTTTACAGCAGCTATGTATTCACTGCCTTTCTTTTCAACACTATTGATCATTTGACCAGAAAGGCCTTGAATCTGGAATGTCGACTAATTTCCTCTCTCTGTGAACGCTGTCTGAGTGGCATTTTCTGTTTGATCTAGATTTCCAACGTAGGAAGCATTTTGCACTTGTCTTTCATATGGTATTTGTTTTTCTGCTTGTACACTTGATAAAATGCCCAAACTACCCCTCAGGAAGATAATCAGAGAGAGGGGGAGAGGGAGGGAGAGGGAGGAGGGGGGGCAGAGAGGAACTAATCAGGGCAGGCTTCACTGTCAGTGGCTGGGGGACACGCAATCTCATTGGATTTTATATTCCTGCTTTCTAGCATAGTCGTTAGTTTCAGAACCCGCTCTGTCACTATAGGTGGCAGAGTATTGGATGCAGCCAGGAATAATGGGCTGTCTCAGGAATATAGTCACCACTGTTGTTTTTCATTTCGGGAGTCAGGAACTTCCCTCGCATGGACGACAATGCGTACACCTGCTCTAGTAATCCTTTTCAGGTAAATGAGAGTAAAAATGCACTTTGTCTGTGAGCTGTAAGAGTTTTGAGCAAGAAGTGAATCTCAATGCCTTTTGAAGTCAAGGAGTACATTTTCCCAATATTACAATGTGGGAAATGCAGCAGCTGTGAGCTCATGATCAGATCAGTGTTTTTTTTCACATATTGACTAAGGGATGGAAGCTGGATCAAGGCTAAATCACTGAATGTTCTTCATATTCGTGCTCTGTTCATACCCTCTTGAATATGGTTAAATGCCACACTTGCAACACAACACACCTCCGACAATTCAGTATTCCCTCAGTGCAGCACAGGAGTTTCAGCTCCGACATCTGTGTTCACGTCCCGACCCTTTATTCAGGTACGGAAAAATAATCGCCCGTTTACTGAGGTAGGAGAGGCACCTTCAGTGTATTCAACAATGCACACCAACTGAGGTGCAGTGACCTGAAACGGAAACTATTCCACTTCCCGGCTCCTGTACTCAAATCCTGCACACAGACTGCAGTTACGCAGCGCTGCCTTGAGACTGTGCAAAGCTTTTTACAAAAATGGGCACCTTTCAACTGGTCCTGTGTGAAGAGCATGCCAGGTCAATGTCAAAAATGCAGTGGAACAGAAGCATGAGGGAAAGCATTTTCTCCCATTCTTTCAGCATCTGTAGCTTCAAGCAGATAGACTTCCTCACAACGACTGACTTTCAGGACAGGACACTGAAACACACGTGTCGACACGATCAAAGCTGCACAATGGCCTGCCATTCAACAAGCCATTGCCTAATGAGTGTTAAAAGTGGACACAGGGTGACCACCAAAGGTGACCGTCAGAGAGAGTTAAAGCACATGTCCAGCCATTTGTGGAGAGATTTTGCATCAACAATTCCACAGCCCATATATAAAAGCAAACCCACAAAATTGTGCAAATTTCTGAAACAAAATCCCACGCACAAAGGACAATCCTTTGACATTTTGTTTTACATTACCATTATCTCCCACAATCACAGATATGACTATATCTGACCTTTCCCCAAGGTCCCCCTTTTCCACTAAACCCAGCATCTTTAACTTCTATCACAACAAGACTCCTCCCTCATCAGTTTGTTTTGAAATTTTTAATCGGCTCTGTCAGGGTATCGACACCTATTTGGAGGTTACAGCACAGAAGTCTACTATCTGGCTCATCGCGCTAGTGCTGGAACTTTGTAAAACAAATCTGATCAGTCCTACTCCTGCGCTCTTAAATGAATGATTTTACTGTCATGTGTCTGTTACTGTGACAGCAACAGTAAAGTACAGAGGAAAGCTTTTCCACTGTCACCACGATCCAGTGCCATTTTGAATAGTTTTAAGAATAAGAAAAAAAAGATAGAAAGATAAAGCCTCAGGAGCACGGTGGCTCAGTGGTTACCACTGCTACCTCACAGCACCAGGGTCCCAGGATCAATTCCAGCCTCAGGCGACTGTCTGTGTGGAGTTTGCACATCCCCCCCGGGTTTGCTCCGGGGGCTCCGGTTTCCTCCCACAATCCAAAGATGTGTAGGATAGGGTGGAAGTGCCATGCTAAATTGCTCATAGGGTTCAGGCACGTGCAGGCTGGGTGGTTAGCCAATGGGAAATATAGAGTAGGGGATGCTCTTTGGAGGGTCAGTGTGCACAGGTTGGGCTGAATGGCCTGCTTCCACACTGTTGGGATTCCATGAGAGTCCTAAGCCCCCTCCACCACCTCGCTGCTGTCTTCGCTGGATCGAACCAACGTTGGAGTCACCGCTCTTCAGGTGCCATTTTCAGCCACTGGGCTGATTCTCAATCCACCACCCGCCTCCTGTGCCGGACCCGCCAATCTCTTGCCGCTGGGCCCACCTCAATGTCACTGTGATGCCCTTCTGCCACCGCCAGATCCAACCAACAAAGTCACCAATCCTGAAGCAGCATCTTTTGCCGCTGTGCCTACCTCGCCACCGATTCCGATGCCAGGTCCCATGCCCGCCTCCGAAAAGTAAGTAGGGGCTCACTCGCCACCGCCAAGGTCCTCGCTGAGCTCAGTCGGATCCGCTCTGCGCTCAATCGCTGGCGCCATGATTCCGCGCTGGGACTCCCCCATATACTTTGCAACATTTTAATTTTCAAGTTATAATCTAATTCTTCTTCACCTGTTGTGGGGTTGTGCCCTAGTACCACAACACACTGAGGGATCAAGTATCCAATTTCAGTCATATCTCTGGTTTATGTTGATTGGGCCAGGCCCTAGACCTACCACCAATGGGGTCATTGAATATTCTTGCTCTTGACTGTAGTTTAGTGATGGCTACTGCAGTGTGCAAGCAGGTCAGGACCTTGAGGAAACAACATGATGGAATGGAGTGTGGAGGACCCTCAATCTCATCCCTGAACACTGAAAGAATTCCCACTTGCAGCAGGTCATAAAAGGCTGAGTCAACCGGGGCAAAAGCACTTTCACAAACAGAACAGGCGATTAGCCTAAAAGTCAGCTTTGTGACTGGCATCAGAATCACACTTTGGACATAAGGAATCTGCATTTCTACAGTGACTTTGTCCACACCACAGGACACCTCAAAAGGTGCTGTACTGCCAATGAAGTACTTTGGAAGTGTGGCCGCTGTGCGATGTAGGAAATGTCTCATTGCTCTGCTCCTCCCTAAGTAATGTCCCTCATTGTATTCAGAGCCCGAGATTCTAGCCACCCACAAGCCATCCCATTCTTACATCCTGGTTTCTTAATCCAGGGCTAGATTCAGAGAATTAGGTTCATTTTTATTATTCATTAATAGGATGTGGGCATCACTTGGCCAATTTTGGGCGGCACGATTGCTCAGTGGTTAGCACTGCTGCCTCACAGCACCAGGTTCAATTCCCGCCTCGGGCAACTGTCTGTGTGGAGTTTGCACATTCTCCCCGTGTCTGCGTGGGTTTCCCCCGGGTGCTCCGGTTTCCTCCCACAGTCCAAAGATGTGCAGGTTAGGTGAATGGGCCATGCTACGTTGTCCATAGTGTTAGGTGTAGGGGAATGGGTCTGGGTGGGTTGCTCTTCGAAGGGCCTGTTTCCACACTGTAGGGAATCTAATCTTAAAAAAAAAACTTCCAATGCCCAGTGGGCAGTTAAGACTCAACCATCTTGGAGTGGCACTGAGGCCATTCCAGGTAAGGATGGCAGCTTCCCCCTTTCAAGGACATTCGGTAGTTTTTTTTTTTCCTGACAACGGATTCACAATCATCATGAGCACTTAATTCCAATTTTGATTTTTACTGAATTCAAATCCGACCACCTGCCACAGCAGGATTTGAACCTGGGTCCCCAGGTCTCTGGATTACCAGCCCAGCAATCGTACCATTAGTCCATCAGGCCTTTGCAACAAGACTGGCCACTATTTAGCCACATTGAGAGCTTGAGCGGAGCAAGTGAAGAGCTGCTTGGTTTGATTTACATCTGTAAAGGGGACACATAAGTATCTACTTAAGATTGCTCTGCTATCTTGCAGCACGGTGGGCGGCACGGTGGCACAGTGGTTAGCACTGCTGCCTCACAGCACCTGAGACCTGGGTTCAATTCCCGCCTCAGGCGACTCTCTGTGTGGAGTTTGCACGTTCTCCCCGTGTCTGCGTGGGTTTCCTCCGGGTGATCCGGTTTCCTCCCACAATCCAAAAAATGTGCTGGTCAGGTGAATTGGCCATGCTAAATTGTCCATAGTGTTAGGTGAAGGGGTATATGTAGGCGAATGGGTCTGGGGTGGGTTACGCTTCAGCGGGTCGGTGTGAACTTGTTGGGCCGAAGGGCCTGTTCCACACTGTAATTAATCTAATCTACTTAAATATAGCTAAACACTTCTGAATAATTTAGGAACTTTGTCAGCTGCAAGGGAGTATGGTAAAGGAAGCAGAAAATGTGGCACCACGGTACTGAAATTAGGGCTGAGGCAAGTCATTGGAACTATCCTCTGCGTCCACCTCGTGTCAGATTGATTCTGATCTATTTGGATTGTGTTGAATTCTTGAAATGGCAATTGAGTCCGATTCTATAAAATTCCACATTGTGGGAGAAAAAAAACAAGTGACTGCAGAGACAAAGCACAACATGATCTGCATATCGCAGTCAAGAGCAGGAGCGTGATGCTCATCATTCATTATGCTCATCTGCAACCTGAGACAGCAGGGCAAGCAGACTCTGCGAATCCTAAAGGAAAAATCTCTCCCTCGCAACTTGCAGAATTAGGAATATTAATTACATGTGAAATTATGCGCATAAAGCAAAAGATTGGATTGAGAGAGCTATAAAAGAAGGCAGGACTAACATGAAAATAATGTGACCTCGCAATTCTCACAAGGTGAGACTCCACACTTGCAAAAACGAGAGAGATTGTTTGACAGGAATATAGACTCATTGCCTTACTAAAGATTCGTCCACACCCAAAAATACCAGCCCTATCTTTTGCTAGTAGGTAATGAATACTTGGAATGTTACACAGAGAGCTGGTGAGGACGAAATGGTCTCATTCTGAGAGATAATCATTTTAAATTCACACACTTTGCATTTCAAAACTGCTTCCGTCAGGGAGATATCAGTGACGTAAACAATGTTGAAGGAGCGTGGCCAATCAGACACCAACTTGCAAGTTGAACTCTGCATGTATGGACTTCAAAGGATTCAGTCCAATTTAGTCCAAAAGCACATAGCACCAGGTTATAGTCCAAGTACACCTGATGAAAGAGCAGTGCTCTGAAAACTTGTGATTTCAAATAAACCTGTTGGACTATAACCTGGTGTCACCTGACTTCTGACCTTGTCCACCCCAGTGGCACCTCCACATCATTAGTCCAAAAGGGCAGTGAGCTCAAATACCAACTAAACTATCCCAAAGTGGGGACTATTCCATACGCTAGTAATGTTCCCTTCCACCTGTTAAAAAGCACAGTAATTCCAGTGTGTTCAGACTTCCATGCTACTTTGGAAAGTGGATGATACTGAACCAGCAAGGATCAATAATTGCCCTATCACCAAGTGCACTGAACAGCTCTTGAAAAGCAAGGTGCCTCACACAAGAGCACGTTCAGACAAAGGCTGACAGCAAGGGACAGATAATTGAGGAGCTCTTAAATTGCGTCTCAAAAAAGCTACAACTCAAATGGGGAGGCAAAGAGGTTTTGGTAGGAAATTCCAGATCTCGGCAATTAACCAAAGGAATGACCGCTAATGTGCAAGAAGGAAATTTGGAATCATTCAGGGACCAGAATGTGAGGCGATATGCCAGCAACAACTCTGCTAAGAGAACCAGATGGCTTTCAACACAGGGGATATCTGGGGTAGGTACGCAAGGATCAAAAAGGCAGCAGGTCCAAAAACGATGGCTCACCTGAGGATAAAAAAAAAGGGGATGACTGTAATAAACAGATGGTGAGATGGTGGAAGCCCACCCTGAGATGTAGACTGAGGAGGCTTTAAACACCACAGAACACCATCCAGGCATGGTAGAGGTGGATATCAAACCCACAGTGCAGGCAGGTTGCAAAGCTATTGACTCATTTTAAATGGGCAGAGCTCCAACCATTGATGTAACGCCACGTGAACCTCATCGAGCACAGGAAACGAGCACTCCTGCAGGGTCAGCAAGCACCTCTCTGTCTCTGCTGCAGTGCCCCAAGATATATACCATGTAAAGACTGGGACCTGAGCCTGACCAGAGAAACTGCAACAATTATCGAGGCACCACTCTCTATGTTTTTAAAAGGACGTTCAGGTCATTTAGACGAGTTCAATATGGTTACGCAAGGCCGAATTAAAAGAGTTTAATTAACCCCTTCAACTGTTTAGTTCAGATATTGAAAAGTCAACAGCGATATACCACCAGGTAAGGCTAGAATACTGAATAGTCAAATTTTATGAAGTATATATTAAAAATCGACTGGATAGACTGGGACTTTTTTTTCACTTGAGCGTAGGAGGCTGAGGGGCAACCTAATTAAGGTTTAGAAAATCATGAGGGGTGTAGATAAGGTGAATGACAAGGGTCTTTTTTCTGGGGGGGGAGTAGTTCAAACGTAGGGGCATATTTTTAAGGGGAGAGGAGGACGATTGGAAAAGGATATGTGGGGAAACTTTTTTTTAACACAGTGGGTGGTTCGTGTGTGGAACAAATTGCCAGAGGAAGGGATGGATGCAGGTACGGTTACAATATTTAAAAGTCATTTGGAAATGTATGTGAACAGGAAAGGTTCGGAGGGATATGGGCCAAACGCAGACAAGTGGGACTAGCTTAGTTTGGGAGTATGGTCAGCATGGACTGATTCGACCAAAGGGTCTGTTTCTGTGCTGTATGACTCCTTGCCTCTATGACTAAGTAAAACAATACAACAATGAACACCAACTAGCCACAAAAAGACATGACCCTCTCTCACTAGTATCCTCACATACAGATAAGGAAGGACACCACTTCAACTGAGACAACACATCCATCCTAGTTCAGGCCAAATGCATGAGAATTCCTAGAAGCATGGCATTCCAACCAGAACTCTATCAACAAACACATCGTGTTAGACCCCATCTACAACCCCCTGAGAAAAGGAACAGGAAGTGACTTCACCACAGGAAATGACATCACCACAGGAAATGACATCACCAACCCAAAGAAACCCAAACATATAAGTAGAAAGCAGGAATTTTCAACACTGCTTCGCATGAGGCCCACTGAAGATGTTACCTAGTAAGGTAACGAAACGTCTGGAAATGAACCTTTCAGCTCAACGAGCAAACTTATATCTAAAACCTCAACCTGAGCTACAAATCTTCTCAAAACAGTAGAACCATCTAAAGACAACAAAATGTTGCGTATCAGAAACATAAGACAGACCGCACCGCGCACAGGCAGGAAATCTCTTCCCTCTTTTAAGGCAGAAACCCTCCAGTTTTCAAGCTGACAGAAAACCCTTGACTGACTTCACTGAAAACTTTAGATCAAATGAAATCCCAGCCTGAGGCAAGACCACATTTCTACTGCCCTCAGGATATTAGGAGAACTCATAAAAGATGCTGCTGGTAAACTTTATTGATACCTAGTTCAGAATCAAATTCCCTAATTAAAAAGTGTTGTTAAAATCCAATTTGTTACTCATGTAGACACAGTCAATTAATCCCACACTTTAAAATAAATTGTTAATAATTAGAAATTAATAAAAGTAGTCTATTTATTACGATTATTAATTACTTATCCTTCAATTATACTAATATCAAAATCATTACTCATCTATTTTCTGGATTCTGTGTTCACATAATTCTAGTCCATTACTGTTCTGAGACAACCTGGGTGCCATAATCAAAATGGTTTCCATATTAGTACAAAATGGCATCTTGGCTTTGTTAGATTAACTGCATAAGTGTGAAAAAGCCTCTAACATGGCCCAGGTTAAAACAACCAAATCTAAAAGCTTTCCCACATACACCCCTGCTAAGTATTGTGAGATAAGTATGAGGAGGAGAAAGTGAGGACTGCAGATGCTAGAGATCAGAGTCAAGAGTGTGTGCTGGAAAAGCACAGCAGGTCAGGCAGCACCCGAGGAGCAGGACAGTCAATGTTTCAGGCATGAGTATGATCCCATGGTGTCTAGTCAGAATGCGGGTCAAGGCTGACAGCATCTATCACAGCTCCCAGTGTGGTTTCAGAATTGGAAGGTTGACAAGGGACATGATCGTCTCAACTGTAAGAAAAATGTCACAAACCAATGAAAATGTCAACATTTTGTCTTTATTGATCTCAACAAGATCATGTGAGCAGAGGGATATTTGCTGGACAACACTGGGTGTCCAGCATAGCTGCTCTTCCCGTGACCACATGATGGATGGGGTCAGCTACGGTGGACACGTTGGAACCCTTTGAGATTTGCAGTGGTCACAACAGGTTATCTTCTGGTGCTGACACTCTTTGGCACTTCCTTCTCTTTGCTGCTACTTTATGACCTTCAGGGCACATACCGAGGGTGTCCATCACACACCGGAACTGGGGAAGGCTGTTCAGCCTGGCTCCACCGGGATCCTACACCAAGATTCATCAAGTTGTCAGAGACTTACTTAACAGTGATGATGCCTCATCAAAACGGAGTAAGAGCAATACCTACAGCAGCAATCAGCTACACACACTCTCTCTCTCTTTCGCTCATCTGTCGAGCATCCATCTGCATCAGGAAGACTAATCTAATGGTGCAGGATGTTACCACCAACAATCAGTATTGACAATATCTCAGCAGGTCTGGGGCAGCACCTGTGAAGAGAAATGAAAGTTAACCTTTCAGGTCTGGTGACCTTTCCTCACAGCCTTGGAGGGCGGCACGGTGGCACAGTGGTTAGCACTGCTGCCTCACAGCGCCTGAGACCGGGGTTCAATTCCCGCCTCAGGCGACTGACTGTGTGGAGTTTGCACGTTCTCTGCGTGGGTTTCCTCCGGGTGCTCCGGTTTCCTCCCACAGTCCAAAGATGTGCAGGGTCAGGTGAATTGGCCATGGTAAACTGCCTGTAGTGTTAGGTAAGGGGTAAATGTAGGGGTATGGGTGGGTTTCGCTTCGGCGGGCTTGTTGGGCCGAAGGGCCTGTTTCCACACTGTAAGTAATCTAATCTAATCTAATCTAATCTCTTTTGGCAGGTGCTGCCAGACCTGCTGAGCTTTTCCAGCAACTTCTGTTTTTGTTTCTGATTTACAGCATCCATAGTTCTTCAGGTTTTTAACTGACAATATCTCAGCGAGAGGTTGTTGACGGACTCACAAAGCTCGGCTCCAAAATCACCCATAATCTGGCACTTGCTGCTGACATCCACACATGTATCGCAGCTGTTAAACGCAAGTTGAGGAAGAGAATGTGGAATGACAGCATCCTGACCATGAACAACAAACTGTGTGCCTCTCAATCTTGCACCTCTGTAGTGGTGAGACCTGGACAGTTGATGCTAGACAGTTGAAAAGGCCGAACCGTCTCCACATTCACTGTCTCAGATCTATTCCCTACATCTCTTGGTTGGATAAAGTCGAAAGTCTTGGTGCACGTTGTTTCCATCAGTGCACACTCGTTGCAAAATTAATCAACATCTGTACGATGGCCTACCTCTGTAGGGCGAAATGACCACTGGGTCACAACCTCCTGAGCATCTCCACCTCCACTCTGAGGACACCCACAAGGGAGATACATTGGTGGCAGACAAAGACAACTGGGAGATAGTCATGGTTGTCAGTGACTTTGGGAGGTTGACTGTTTGGAAGGGCAGTAGCAGAAGCCAGCAGAAACAAAACGTTGGCGGTTGAGAAAACGTGCAGAGGAATGGCGCAGGAAAGAAAATTCACGATCTGCAAGAGATTGAATTGGAGGGACTAAGACCTCTGTGAAGGTGGAGGATATTACAGAAGGCCGGGGTTACGGATGGATTTGAGCACAACATTGAACCACCGAGGATCCTTTGACAGCATTTCCCATATCTAAGATATCCCATTGTCCTGTAACAACCGGAATGGGCACAGCAGACAGGTGGGAACGTCATCACCTGCAAGCTCCTCTCCAAGCCACACACTATCCTGACTTGGAATTCTATCACTAGACCTTCGTGTGAATGGGTCAAGCTCCTGGAACTCCTTCCCTAACAACACCCTGGGAATATCTACACCACGTGGACTGCAAAGTTTCAAGATGACAGCTCACCACTATTTTCACAAGGGCAATTAGGCCTGTGCACTATCACAGTATCCCTACAGTGTGGAAACAGGTCATTTGGCCCAACAAGTCCACACTGACCCTCCAAAGAGTATCTCATCCAGATCAATTCCCCTACTATTACTCTACATTTCCCCTGACTAACGCACCTAACCTACACATCCCTGGACATTATGGGCAATTTAGCACGGCCAATTCACCCTAACCTACACGTCTTTGGACTGCGGGAGGAAACCCACGCAGACATGGGGAGAACGTGCAAACTCCACACAAACAGTTGCCTGAGACTGCAATCGAATCTGGGTCCCTAACGCTGTGAGGCAGCAGTGCTAACCACTGAGCCACCATACCACACAATAGCACATAGAACTTTAGAGTGAAGTAAAGGCCATTCAGCCCTCAATGTTGTGCTGACCTGTGAAACCAACCCGAAGCCAATCTATCCTACACTATTCCATTACCATCCATATAGTTATCCAATGACCAACGTTGCCAGTCTACTACTGTTGCAGGCAGGGCTTTGCATGCCCTCAATACTCTCTCAGTAAAGAACCTCCCTCTGACATCTGTCCTGTATCTAAAAAAAAGGCTTTGCCTGTGATACTCTTATCTCAGTGATTTTTTTTAAATTGAGAATTTTCAAGAGGATGTATGTCAGTGAGTACGGGGATGACGACTGAGTTCAAGAAAAATCCAATGTCATGAAGACAACACATTAATGAATGAGACAATGAGACAGTGTCAAGCTTCCTTGTATTTGCCACACACCAAAAAGATCAAACAAAACAGTCCAACTCAATATACAGGCTGATGCCCTTTGCTGCAGCATGCTATAATGCCCTGGGTGGTACTGGCGGGTTCGCCACCTCATGAAAATATCCTGAAACCTGAGCCTGTTTAAGAGGAGCTCAAGTACAGCTTCAGAATCCTGAAAACTGAATTTGCAGATCGACTGGCAGTAAATGCACACAGACATTGATCCTTTCAAAACATCTCAAAGTGTTTTGTGATGAGGAGAGGTATTGTTGAAGCATAGTCACAGTTATAATGAAGATTTGGGCAAGGCAATATCCAACAAAGATCAATATGACCAGCTAATTTGTTTCAGTGAAGTTGGTTCAGACACAAATACAGGGCATAACAATTCCTTGGTTCTCCCTTGAACAGTGCCGATGGGAACTATCATGTCCACTGTAAAGTGAAGTCCCACCTGCCCTTTCATGTCTCCTCTGAAAGATTAGATTAGATTCCCTACAGCATGGAAACAGGCCCTTCGGCCCAACTAGTCCACATTGACCCTCTGAAGAGTAAGCCACCTAGCCCCATTTCCCTCTGACTAATGCACCTCACACTATGGGTAATTTAACATGGCCAATTCACTTAGCCTGCACATCTTTAGACTGTGGGAGGAAACCCGCAGAGACACAGGGAGAATGTGCAAACTCCACACAGATAGTCGCCCAAGGCTGGAATCGAATCTGAGATGCTGGTGCTGTGAGGCTGCAGTGCTCACCACTGAGCCACTGTGCCATGGTACCCATTACATTGTAGCACTCCCTCTGTCGCTTCAATGGAATGTTAGCTGAAAAATCTCTGCAGTGGGATCTTTGTCCATGACCTTCTGTCCCAGAGGCAAGGGTGCACTAGACTCAGCCTGCTGCTTTCAGCACTGCCCAACAAACACTGAAGATTTAGTGAGTTGGTTCTGGAAAAGAACCACAAAAATAGTTTTCCTTTAGTTCACTTTTTTTTACTTTAACTTTTCGAATTGTATATGTTGAAATATCCAGTTTTCTATCTGCCTTTATCAGCTGAATGCTTGGAGCCGATATAAGTCAGTGCTGATACATCCCATGACAGTCCGACAGTCTGGTGGCTGAAGGATGTAGTTTCACACTGTTATGATCAATCGAGGAAGAATCATGGTTCCCTCATCTTTTTAACACCCTCTTAGTTCATCAGTTTTTTTTTAAAGCACATAGCTATCACACGTCAATTGAAGTTCATTGACCAGAACAAAAAAAAATTTAATTCTAAGATTTTGTGTGGAGGAGAGTGGATTTTTATTACACAGGAAAACCACGATGAGAAATAAGTAATGAACATACAAGGGGAAACTAGTGGTGAAAGGGGAGGAGTTGGCCTAGTTGTGTTATCAAGAAGCCCAGACAATGTTTTGGGGACCCGGGATCAAATCCTGTCATGACAGATGGTGGAATTTGAATTCGATTAAAAAAAAAGTCTGAATTAAGACTCCAACGATGACCATGAGTCCATTGCTGATTGACTGACAAAAACCCATCTGGTTAATTAATGTCCTTCAGGAAAGGAAGCTGCCGTCCTTACCGCCATGACTCCAGACGCACAGCAATGTGGTTGACTCTTAACTGCCCTCTAAGATGGACAATAGGTGATAGCCTAGCCAGTGATACCCTCATCCTGTGAATGAATTAAAATAAATGGGATATCTGGTACAGATTGAAAAATAAAGTCGATTATAGCTTAAATTAGTTAGTTTACAGTTTAAATTATTATTTTTTTCAGAAGAGTCTTTGAGTTACAAGAGCGAGGAGACCCACATCCAACTGTTTAGCTGCTTTATCATTACAGTGGAAACAACGGAGCTGCAGATATCATCTGCAGCTCAGAGCTGTAGTGCTCACTATGAGTTATTGGCCCTAGTTGTTTTTCAACAACTCATGTCTGAGCTCGAGATCAACAGCAAAGGACAGTGTCTTCACTTCTTCTGCTCTCCAGAAACAGCTATTGATGAGGTTGGATATTTCTGAGCCCGTTTACTGTTTTCCCTAAGCCGAACACTCCACAGGCAACATAGAACACCACAGCACAGTACAGGCCCTTCGGCCCTCGATGTTGTGCCAACCCATGGAACCAACCTGAAGCCCATCTAACCTACACTATTCCATTATCATCCACATATTTATCCAATGACCATTTAAATGCCGTTAAAGTTGGTGAGTCTACTACTGTTGCAGGCCCCTACTACTCTGAGTAAAGAAACTACCTCTGACATCCGTCCTATATCTATCACCCCTCAATTTAAAGCTATGTTCCTTCATGCTAGCCATCACCATCCGAGGAAAAAGGCTCTCACTATCCACTCTCTGATTATCTTATATGCCTCAATTAAGTCACCTCTCAACCTTCTTCTCTCTAAAAAAACAGCCTCAAGTCCCTCAGCCTTTCCTCATGAGCCCTTCCCTCCATACCAGGCAACATCCTAGTAAATCTCCTCTGCACCCTTTCCAAAACTTCCCCATCCTTCCTATAATGCAGTGACCAGAACTGTACACGATACTCCAAATGTGGCCACACCAGAGTTTTGTAAAGCTGCAGCATGACCTCGTGGCTCCGAAACTCAATCCCTCTACCAATGAAAGCTAACATACAGTATGCCTTCTTAACAACCCTATCAACCTGGATGGCAACCTTCAGGGATCTACATGCATGGACACCAAGATCTCTGCTCTTCTACACTACCAATAATCTTACCATTAGCTCAGTATTCTTTATTCCTGTTGCTCCTTTCAAAGTGGATCACCTCACACTTTCCCACATTAAACTCCATTTGTCATCTCTCAGCCCAGCTCTGCAGCTTATCTATGTCCCTCTGTAACCTGCAACATCTTTCAGCACTATCTACAACTTCACTGACCTTAGTGCCAGCTGCAAATTTACTAACCCATCCTTCTACACCCTCGTCCAGGTCATTTATGAAGATGACAAACAGCAGTGGACCCAAAACAGATCCTTGCGGTACACCACTAGTAACTGAAATCCAGGATGAATATTTCCCATCAGCCACCACCCTCTGTCTTCTTTCAGCTAGCCAATTTCTGATCCAAACTGTCAAATCACCCTCAATCCCATGCCTCCGTATTTTCAGCAATAGCCTGCCATGGGGAACCTTATGAAACCTTTTGGGTGACACGGTGGCTCAGTGGTTAGCACTGCTGCCTCACAGCGCCAGGGACCCGGGTTCGATTCCAGCCTCGGGTGACTGTTTGTGTGAAGTTTGCACATTCTCCCTGTGTCTGCTTGGGTTCTCTCTGGGAGCTCTGGTTTCCTCCCATAGTCCAAAGATGTGCAGGTTAAGTGAATTGCCCATAGTATTCAGGGATGTGTAAGTTATGTGTATTAGTCACGGGTAAATATAGGGTAGGGGAATGGGTCTGGGTGGGATACTCTTGAGAGGGTCGGTGTGGACCTGTTGTGACGAAGGGCCTGTTTCCACACTTTAGGGATTCTAATTCTAGACAAAACTATCTCACTGAAATCCAAATACACCACATCAACCACTTTACCCTCATCCACCTGTTTGGTCACCTTCTCAAAAAAACTCAATAAGGTTTGTGAGGCAGGACCTACCCTTCATAAAACCATGTTGACTATCCCTAATCAATTTATTCCTTTCTAGACGATTATAAATCCTATCTCTATAACCCTTTCCAACACTTTACCCACAATTGAAGGAAGGCTCACTAGTCTATAATTACCAGGGTTGTCTCTACTCCCCTTCTTGAACAAGGGGACAACATTTGCTATCCTCCAGTCTGCTGGCAGTCTTCCTGTGGACAATGATGACATAAAGATCAAAGCCAAAGGCTCTGCAATCTCCTCCCTGACTTCCCAGAGAATCCTAGGGTAAATCCCAACCAGCACAAGGGAGTTATCTATTTTCACACTTTCCAGAATTGCTAACACCTCCTCCTTATGAACCTCAATCCCATTTAGTCTAGTAGCCTGTATCTCAGTACTCTCCTCAACAACATTGTCTTTTTCCAGTATGAATACTGACGAAAAATATTCATTTAGCACGTCTCCTATCTCCATGCACAACTACTATCCTTGATTGGCCCTAATCTTTCTCTAGTCATTCTTTTATTCCTGACAAACCTATAGAAAGCTTTAGGGTTTTCCTTGATCCTATCTACCAACAACTTCTCATGACGTGTCCTGGCTCTTCTTAGCTCTCTTTTTAGGTCTTTCTTGGATAACTTGTAACTCTCGAACACCCTAAGTGAGCCATCACATCTCATCCTTACATAAGCCTTCTACTTCCTCTGACAAGAGATTCAACTTCTTTCATAAACCATGCCTCCCTCGCTCAACCACGTCCTCCCTGCCTGACAGGGACATACTTATCAAGGACACACAGTAGCTGTTCCTTGAATAAACTCCACATTTCAATCGTGCCCATCCCTGCAGTTTCCTTCCCTATCCTATGCATCCTAAATCTTGCCTAATCGCATCGTAATTGTCTTTACCACAGTTATAACTCTTGCCTTGCAGTATATACCTATTCCTTTCCATCGTTAAAGTAAACATAACCAAATTGTGGTCACTATCACCAAAGTGCTCACCTATCTCCAAATCTAACACCTGGCCTGGTTCATTATCCAGTACCAAACCCAATCTGGCCTTGCCCCTTGTTGACCTGTCTACATACTGAAGAAGGGCTTGGGCTTATGCCCGAAACGTCGATTCTCCTTCTCCTTTGATGCTGTCTGACCTGCTGCGCTTTTCCAGCAACACATTTTTAAGCTCTGATCTCAATCGTCTGCCGTCCTCACTTTCTCCTCCCTGTCTACAAACTGAGTCAGGAAACCCTCCTGCACACATTGGACAAAAACTGACCCATCTAAAATACTTGAACTATAGTATTTCCAGTCAACATTTGGAAAGTTAAAGTCCCCCATAACAACTACCCTGTCACTCTCACTCCTACCCAGAGTCATCTTTGCTATCCTTTCCTCGACATCTCTGGAACTATTCAGAGGCCTATAGAAAACTCCCAACAGGGTGACCTCTCCTTTCCTGTTTCTAACCTCAGCCTATACTACTTCAGTGGACAAGTCCTCAAACGTCCTTTCTGCAACTGTAATACTGCCCTTGCTAACAATGCCACACCTCCCCCTCTTTTACCATCTTCCCTGAGCTAACTGAAACATCAAAACCCCAGAACCTGCAGCAACCATTCCTGTCCCTATTCCATCCATGTCTCCAAAATGGCCCCAACATCAAAGTACCAGGTACCTACCCATGCTGCAAGTTCACCCCACCTTATTCTGGATGCTCCTGGTATTGAAGTAGACACACTTCAAATCACCTTCCTGCTTGTCAGTGACTCTTGTGACCTTGAAACCTTATATCTGACCTCATTACTCTCAAACTCCTGGCCACTGGAGCTACAATTTGGGTTCCCATCCTCCTGCTGAATTAGTCTAAACCCTCCCAAAGAGCATTAGCAAATTTCTTCCCCAGAATGCATTGGTACCCCTCTGGTTCAGGTATACACCATCCTTTTTGTACAGGTCCAACATACCCCAGAAAGAGCCCCAATTATCCAGGTATCTGAAACCCTCCCTCCTGGGCCATCCCTGTAGCCACGTGTTCAACTCCTCTCTCTCACTATTCCTCACTTCGCTAGCATGTGGCATGGGTAACAAACCAGAGATAATAACTCTGTTTGTTCTAGCTCTAAGCTTCCACCCTAGCTCCCTGAATTTCTGCCTTAAATCCAAATCTCTCTTCCTACCTACGTCGTTGGTGCCTTTGTGGACCACGACTTGGGGCCGCTCCCCCTCCCCCTCAAGGATCCCGAAAACACAATCCGAGACATCACGAACCCTGGCACCTGGGAGGCGACACACCAACCGTGGATCTCTTTCGTTCCCACAGAACCTCCTATCTGTCCCCCTAACTATCGAGTGCCCAATGACTAATGCTCTGCTCCTCTACCCGCTTCCCTTCTGAGCAACAGGGAGAGACTCTGTCAGAGACCTGTACCCCATGGCTTACCCCTGGTAAATCTTCCCTCCCCATCCCCAACAGTATCCAAAACGGCATGCTTGTTACTGAGGGGAACGGCCACAGGGGATCCCTGCACTGTCTGCCGGTTCCCTTTCCGTCCCCCTGCCTGTAACCCATCTGCCTTTTTCTTGAACCTGAAGTGTGACTACCTTTCCTGTCAATGTGCAACACGTGAATCAACCCAGAAAACCAAATGCAAACTTCACTGTCCTTTTACATTTTAATTTCAGCCCAGTGTGAAACTCGTTTACTGATCACACCCGCCACTTCAGGTCAGTATGTGTCTTTTATTGAACTCATCTTTAGTCCATGCAAATCTTGAGTATTAAAGTTGAAAGATGGAAGTTGAATACCGATGATTCATTTTCACCACGATCACGACAACGTGGTCAGCCATACAAACAAACTCAGATTTCTCCATCTTTGTTCAACAGCCTGAATAATTCAATGAGAAGTTCATCTGCTGTTCAAGGGACTGAGCTCCACAGCGATGGGTGACGTCAGTGGTGTTTAATGGGGTAAAGTAGGATCTTGGGAATTGGCGCAGTATGTAAACTGAATCTTCGATTCACCACCACCCTGATCAATGTCAGGGTGCAACAGTTTTCAGGTGCAAGTCAGCTTACAGCAATAGTTGTGTATTATTTTGCTTACATCGCAAATATGAATCAACAGACACAATGTACTCTTTGCTCAAACATTTGCATTTCTGGGTTAATCATTTGCCTTAACTCCCTTAAGGACAAGTTGGAAAGTGAATACTTTGTATGCAATATGGTACGATCTACAGTATGGTCTGCTACTGAGCTGCACAGAGCAATATCTGGCCTAGGTTTGCTGGTCTTATCCCAGATGGTGGTAATTATTGGACACGGGGTTAAAGAAAATGAAGATCTGCCAGTCCTGATCAGTGCCAGGTAATTCCTACTGACTGCTGCATGGTCACTGATGGGAACCAAATTGGTTACCATATCATCTTTCCACTCCAGTCGTGCAGATGAAATTGTGTCAGATACTGAATGATGATTCATACCAATCGAACTATACTTCGGTGCTAAAGACAAATTACAATGACTTGTCAGCTTTTAAGGTTTGGTTTGTAAATTATTTTGAAGGGAGATTAAATGGTCCACCAGTTGAAACTTTGGATGAGGTGGCCTTCCTGAAGTCAGTGCCTTGCCTGCAATCTAAGAGCCAACGTACACATCCAGGAGGATAAACAATCCGAAGCTGGAATTGGAACAGCAGAGGGCAAGGAACAGAATCAGAAGAGGCACAAGCTCCTTCAAATTTATCTACAGAAACCGAGGAAAAACAGAAATCCTCAAGGCTAAAAAACTGCAGGGGAAGAAAAGGCAATCAAAAAGCAACAAACAAATAAATAAAAAACAATGGGGAGACTTCCCCAAGGTACAAATTGGAAAAAGCTAAAACCCCACAGCTGAATTTACCAACAAAATGAATGAAGGAAAGACAGATATGGAACTTTGGAAATTTCCTGATATGTGCTCCTGGCAAGCACTTCAGGTCCTTTAGACATCACAGACGTTTGGGTGCCAGCAGTCTTTAGAAGGTGAAGACAACTGATGATAAGGAATTCCACAGGAATGATTCAGTCAGAATGGGAAACACCACCTTACAAGTATTTAACTTCAACTTTATTGGGATTTGAAATGAGTCATGTGAGGAACTAGAGACAACCTGGAATAGAACCAAGAGTCTCTGGGCTAATATGTACGCCTCAATAAACAGATCTGGGAGTTCACAGGTGTCACTTTCCACACACGACAATACAAAGAGTACTTCATGGTCTTGTGGTAATGAACGGTGCTACTCAAATGCATGTGATCTTCTCCATTGTGAGGGGGAGATTCAATAATGTGTTGCGCAAATAGCGTACCTCTGAAAACACAGAACAAACTGGAAAAATACAATCTGCTCAGAAAATATTGACGTATCCACCACAGAAATATATGCACGCCTCTCTTTACTTGTAAACAGGACTGACTCTGAAAAGTGCATGGTCCTAGCAAACCACTTTGTTGGCACTAGGGGTTGCTGTGCTGGGGATATCTACACCCAAGGGATTTTTGAAGACCACCAAGAAGAGTGAGCTGGGGTGGCAGGGGAATAGACCTGAATAGACTGAGCGAGTGCCCTTGGGTTCACTTTAGGTATCAGATTTCATGTATCTTGCAAACTGCTCAACTTAAGCAGTCTGTACACTTCCACTCAAGGTCAATAAGGGCTGTGTGTTTGCTGAGAGCTACATTTTTGAAGCACATAGAAAACTGGACCTACTGTCAACTTCAAAGCTGCACCCACAGAAACAGAGGGTGACCATCAAACCACAAAAACAGAGCTAGCGCAGCAACCTGCATCAACGTCTAACCATCCCTACCAATGAACGTTCTGAACTGAAGGCTGCTAATGGTGTGCCGTTATTTGAACGGGAAGCATGCAATGGAACATTTCTCTCATTAATCTTACTCAAATCTAAAAAGGTTCTTTTAGCAAGACTTTAGGTTCACACAAAAATCCTAGAGTCCAACCCGGAGTTGCAATGGTGATGAATCTGGAATGTATTGTCACCGTCATGCTCACAAGCCTGAAGAGTTTCACAGATCCAACTTTAGACCAGTCAAGCCAATCAAAAGGCAGAGCCACATTATTAACTGCAAGACACTGAACCAACACAGTTAGGGCAGGACCACGAATAGCACAGTGCTATCTATACAAGAGCTGTTTCTCATAAACACACTGCAGAAGTTCAAACATAGTGACATTAGCAACATGCATTTTCAGAAGACAGAGCCAGAGTGTCTCTGGCACAACAAAGTGGCAGTGACCCGAGCAGAGTGGGTATTCAATACTCAGACTTAGCAGACCACTTTGAAATGCAATGGCATCAGCAGTAGTAACAAAAATAGTTACTGCAGAAACTGTGTCAACAACAAAAGCCCGGCTGACTGAAACAGGATATTGGAATGAAATCAGTGTGGCTCTCCGCAGGTATGCACAATGACAGAGCCACAAACAATGACTAACTCACACCATTGTTCATGTGCCTGTGCCAATCATTGGACATACAATGCCTGTACAAAATTAAATATTGCTTACACGTACATTTTTTGTGAATCTAGTTATATAGCTATGAACATCATCGCCTCTCAAGGGTAGTGCAGTGATGACGTTACTCAACCTGTAATGTAGAGGTCCAGGCCATCTGATGGGTGTTGAATTGAATGAACAATTCTGGAATGACTGTGCTTACTCAGTCTGGCCTACAGGCAATGTAACCATTTAACTCGAACCAAAACAAATCTGCTGCAGTTGCTGGAAATCCGACACAAACACAGAGAATGCTGGGCCGAGAAACAGAGTTAATGTTTTAAGTCTCTTGCAATTGTTTTGAATTCTTTACTTCGAAAGAGGTCAAGCCAAACTTGAAAACTGAACTGTTTTTCTCTCTCCACAGACGCTGCCAAACCTGCTGAGTTTCTCCAGGATTCTGTGTGTTTGCATTTGTTGAAATGGCTTCTCAGGTATATTTTAATCAACCTATTCAGGAATGCTATAAGACACTTCTGTGGTAGGTGAGGTAATCCAGGCCTCTTGTCTCAGAGGCAGGGAGAGACACAAGATCTTTGAAAAGGCCTCACAAGGCACCTCAGTCAATGGGCAACAAATGCTGGCCTTGTCAACGGTACCCACCTCCCAAAAAAAAACATAAACTCCCATTTATCCATATGGCAAGGGAGATGACCACAATTGCATTTTAGAAAGCCATTTAGCCTATCATCTATCTCAGCTGTCCAAAAGGGATATGGCATGGTATTCATCTTAGAATTGCTACAGTGTGGAAACAGGCCATTTGGCCCATCGAGTCCATGCTGAATAACATCATACCCAAATGCACCTCCCTACTCTATCCTTAAAACCCTGCATTTCCCATGGTTAATTTAGCCAGCCTGCACATAATGGGCAATCTACCTAACTTACACATCTTTGGACTGTGGGAGGAAACCAGAGCACCTGGAAGAAACCTACGCAGACACGGGGAGAATGTGTAAACTTCACACAGACAGTCACCCGAGGCTGGAATTGAACGCGGGTCCCTGGCGCTGTGAGGCAGCAGTGCTAACCACTGAGCCACCATGCCACCCTGTAATAATACCTGTGGTGCAGTCATAGTTCTTAGATTAGATTAGATTACTTACAGTGTGGAAACAGGCCCTTCGGCCCAACAAATCCACACTGACCCGCCGAAGCACAACCCTCCCAGACCCATTCCCCTGCATTTACCACTTCACCTAACACTACAGGCAATTTAGCATGGCCAATTCACCTAACCTGCCACCGTACTGCCCACGGTTAGAGTGTCCCTATCTCTGAGCCAGGAAACCTAGGTTCCAGTCACATTTGCTCTGGAGGTGTGTAATAACATCCTTGAACAGGTTGACTAGATTTATAGAGTGCAACAAAGGCCTTTTGGCCCATCGAGTCTGCACTGACAATAACTACCACTAAACCAAGAGGATCAGCAGAAATACTATAAAATGTCTCTAGGATAATTCATGTGCTGAAAATAAAGCAAATAATACGAAAATACCCTACATTGCTCTTTACTCAACTTATAATCGCTGAATGGACACACAAATACGTATTTTCTAAAATGCAGTCAATTAACCCACCAGTAACCAACGGAAAAGCGACCAGTCAGAAATGCCATAAGACTTTCTGGGCTTAGATATGGTCAAGTCTGGCCAGTTTTCATTGAGATGCTGGAACTGGAACTCAGCCAGACTCAGTGCCTACAGCATGAAGGCTGAGGAGGGAGACTATTTCCAAAGCACAGACAAAGCAAACTGCACATGTGGGGAGGACAGAAACACCCGCGACTTTCCAAACGACTGTGCAACGTGATGCTCAAAAAGCAGCTTTATTGCAACTCGACATTTACCAAATCCTTTGCAGAGTGTGTTCCCCTCACTCCTATCCCACTGATACTGACAAAGCCAGCAACGGGGCATTTAATTTGTTTGAACACGCTGCCCCCTAAGTTCTGGGGATCAATACATTCCTCAGCAAACCTGCAGGTCAACAAAACTCTTCCCCCCCAAAAAAAATCTTCAAGAGAAAAAAAAGTACATTTCCAAAAAGAAATTTTCTTCTCCTCTATTGATCCAAATTCAAGTTCCTCAAAACAGTAGGCTTGCAAGTCCTAGATCTTACAAAATTCAGCCAAAAAAAGAATTCTCACAATCAAAAAACTCCGAGCTGGTGTAAAAAGATCAGGTTTAAAGAGAGGTCTATGATCTGGCCGGCTTTAAAAAAGAATGAAGTCCTCAAAAAAATAACCTTCTTGAGACACTAAGGGTTAAAGAACTGTTCCGTTTACAAAAAAAAATACAGATACCACATACACAGAGAGATATATAGATACAATAAAAAACTGCATCGAAGGCACCAAGATTTTAAGCTTTAAAGCTGTTTTTCTTTTAAAAATCACAACTGGAAAAAAAAGGGTCAGGTATTTCAGTACCTACCAAATTGAAGATAAAAATGTATAGAGCAAGGCTGAGGCAGCAGTTTAAAGAGAAGCCAAAGAAAAAACAAGCAGAAATATGTATTTCTGTACATGTAAAAAAAAAACCAAGATATACTTTGAACAGAATCCCCAAACTGTGCTCAAGCGCTCAGGAAGATTAGCAGCTGCAGCCTGAACCGATGCACCTTTTCAGACTGTCTGCTCCGGTATATAATTCTACCTCGGCACCTGTCACATCTCAGGAGGAAGGGAAGGGGTGGAGATTGTCTTTTCCTTTGGTCATGTGAGCTCTTCACAAACACTAATAGGGTCTCCCATTGTCTATGAGCAATCGTGTGTCACGCCTGGGTCCAGCAGCACATCAATATTTCAGACAGACCGAGTCTCTGATCCCAGTGCCTGAGTTGAGCAGTTTGCTTTAACCCTCTGAATATCTGCTTCCATTTTTAAAACGTCAATGTCGAGCTGAGAAATGTAATCAGGTCCGCACCATTCATTTTTCTTGCCGTGTGAACAGTTTACATCCTCAATGCTGTGGTTTAGCCAGTGAGTTGTGCTTAATGTTCTCTGCCCTCTCTCTCTCTAATAATTCCTTTGTGGATGTCACTATTCCCATCAGTAATCTGCACTCCGCCTACCCTGACAGTCCAAATTAGCCTCGTGAATGAGTGGAGAGTTTGCCTGTGGATTATTTGTTCATTTTGGGTTCACTTTCCCCCTATCCCACATCCTGGCCTTTGCCAATATGAATTGATCCTGGCCACAGTGCCATCTAATAGCTAATTGCCCATTTGCTAACTGTGTTGGCAAACTAGTCAACTGCGGAATAAACTGGAATTGATCTTAACCTGTCTTCAACTAAAAATCATGTGCATTTTCCAGAAATGCACTGGACAAGTCAATCCAGCTGAATTTATCCCCACTGCTCCAATCCAGGGACTCAGACTAATTGTACTGTCCTGACTGTTATGTTGTCACCTTATTCGGAAAGGGCTAGGAACAAGATGGTTATGTGACAGTACATTTTGGGGTGTCACATTTGTTATCCTATTGAAGACAATGTATGAGTCTATCAGCCACATGGTGAGCTCTAAGAAATACACTTGCATTTTGAGTCTAAATTTGCAATTATTTGTAACTTGCGGGAACCATAGCCATTCTCAAACCAAGATCAGCTAACACAACTCAGATCGTCACAATCTGTACAGTTTAGTGGCACAACAAAGAGCAGTAAACCTACTAACTAAACAAAAAGGTTTCTCCCTCACTGCAACACAAGCCCACACATGACTCTTTTGCTTCCATTTACAGGTGTTTGACCCACAATTGTCTTTGTTGCTGTCTGTGGGAGTTGAGTTGGGATTGCAACTTGTGCTTGGCAGAAGGTAATTTGCTCACTCCTGGACAAAGGAAACTTTTATGTAAAAAACATTCTTGGCAACTTCAATGATATTATCTTGAGTTGGCCTTTGTGAGGAATCCTACTAAACTTATTCCTTATCAAGCCAACTTCGATCTCTCCTCATAAGTTACTTCAGGCTTTCAGTATTTTACCTTAGTCCTGATAGCAGGGATGATAGAAGAGGTTTGACAGGAATGGGATGCCACAGTTCCTGGAGATAGTCCATTTGAAAAAAAAATTCAATTGTGTCTAGGTTTTGGAGGAGATATTTCATTTCAATTTATCAGAATAGGGTATGTGAGGTGTGATGCAAAGTTGTTCTGTCAGTAGTTGCAAGAGCTCAGTTTGGCTCTTGCTCAAAAGTTGACTGTGTTCTTTTTTTATTCTTTCATGAGATAAGGTGTTATGGGCTAGACCAGCATTTACTGCCCAAATTTAGTTGCCCTGGAAGTGATGGTGATCAGTCCACAATGCAGTGCTTGTGGTAAAGGAACACTTGCAGTGCTGCAAAGGAACAACTTTCAGGATTTTGACCCAGTAACAGTGAAGAAACGGTGATATATTTCCAATTCAGGCTGGGGGACTTAGAGGGGGACTAGCAAATGGTGCTACTCCCAGGTATCTCCTGCCCTTGTTCTTCTAGATTGGAGAGATTTGGAAGGTGCGATGATGCTATCTTCCTTATTCTCAGCCAAAGTAATAGATCCTCAACTATGCATTGTCTGAATATTAATAATAGCCATCGGTTTTGCAACCACTTGGCACTTTATAAGATCAAAACTCCTTCACAAGGCTGTGTGAGGAATATCCCTACAATTAGTCATAAAATGACAGAAAACTGGCAGGAAATGTAAGAAGGACTCATTAGCTGTACTGGAAAATTCCTGTGCTTTCTTCCTTACATTAAAGCTGTATTTATTGAGCCATATTATTGCAGAAGATGCTGGGTTTGATCCAGTGTGAATGTCAGCTAGTCATTTTGAGCACTGTGTTTGGCCTCAGAATCCCTGGACTAAGAACTGAGATAAACAAGTAGGGTCACCTTTCATAAAACCTCCTGAAAAGTGCATGTTTGATTAGAGACAGAACTGGGTTTTGCAGACAATCTGACACAGTTGTCAAGGGAATTAAATGAGACATAATCATTTGGATGAGGTCCTGGCCAATTGATGAGATCAGGTGGGCCCCAATATCTCAGAGGATGAGAGGTTAGAATTGTTAGGGAGAACAATGTATAATACATAGTGAGGAGAAAGTGAGGTCTGCAGATGCTGGAGATCAGAGCCGGAGATGTGTTGCTGGAAAAGCGCAGCAGGTCAGGCAGCATCCAGGGAACAGGAGAATCGACGTTTCGGGCATAAGCCCTTCCTGAAGAAGGGCTTATGCCCGAAACGTCGATTCTCCTGTTCCCTGGATGCTGCCTGACCTGCTGCACTTTTCCAGCAACACATCTCCGGCCATAATACATAGTGAGGCAAATTCCAATGCAACCTTTTTACAGAATCAGCATAACTCTTTTATTTTTGTATGCAATGCCTCTACTTTTGAAGCCCAAGCTTTGCTAACTGCTCTCTTGCACTACTTGCTCCCTGTGTTCCTACATACACTCTGAAATTGCTCAGTCCATATTCCCTCTCTCCAACCTTTCTGCCAAACTGCACTCAAACACTTCTCTGTACCAAATTCCATTAGCCACTTGTCCACCCACCGTGTCCATTCACGTTCTATTACAGGCAATGTATGTCAACACAGTTGGCACTTCTCAAAGTTTGTGATCACTGGCAAATTTTGACATTTCACTCTGTAATAAAAGATCTAAGCCATTTATATAGTTTTAAAAAAGAAATAATCCTAGCACTGAAGGTTGGGAAACACCACTCCTTGGTTGGAAAAAACAACCATTTACCACAATGTGTTGTTTTCTGTCCATTGTCTTTTAAAGCAAAATCTAATTGGACACTGGCCTTCCTATTATGTAAACCTCAACTTTATTTACCAGATTTTTTTTAAGGCGATAATCACTCTCCAGGAATATTCAATCTTCTCAAACTGTACATGGTATATGTTATTTCTAGTCAGTATTCTGCCATTCCCCAGAAATTATTCATTTGCCCTCTACTGTTTTTGCTATTCACTTAGCAACTGATGCTACAGAATTGTTTTTGTTTAAAAAGAAAACGCCTTCGCTTGAGGCTTTTTCATTGTTTTTATTCAGTGAGAATATATTAATGCAAGGCTTGGGTTCCTGCATTAACCCTGCTTTAAGTGCTCTAAATGCCTTCTTCCAGATTGAACTCTTCAATTTGTGCATAAAGGAGAAGCTCGTTGCTTAGTTGCTTTCAGTAATCAGCATGGAGTGTAGATGGTCTCTCCAACTGTGCCTCAGACATAATGTTGCTGCTAGTGGCTCCCTGCACCACTGCCAACAGAAGTCATACATTGTCTTCCAAAGGATGACACGAAAAAAAAAATATCCCTTTCCTGGAGAACCTCTCTGAAACACAATCAATTCAGTTGAATTGATGGATGGAAGAACACGTTACTGCAAGGCTGTTCACACGGATAAAGTGCTAACATTTCAGTGCCATGAATACTATTAAACAAACACAACACACATACTTAAGTAATAGACGATCTCTTGTAAAGGTCAGTCTCTGCCGAATGTGGTTTGCTCTCACCCCAATATGTCGTGCGTCTTAAATTGATCCCTAACTTTGGCCCAAAAATTATTCATCTGCCTCATGCTAGTGGTTGGTGGGGACAGCGCAGCAAGGCTTTTTATTCCCCACAGTTGCTCTTTGTTATTTAAAGGTCAGAGGTACCGGTAGCTGGCCTGGGATAGACAGCGAGTCCCCGCTGACTTCAGCACCATGGCCAGCGACCAGTGCCCTCGTCTTGTTCAGCACTTCCAAAGGCCTGGCATAGACTTTCAACCGGGAGAAAGTGAGGGCTGCAGATGCTGGAGATCAGAGCTGAAAATGTGTTGCTGGAAACCAACCCAACCACCCCGTAGCCCAACACTTTAACTCCCCCTCCCACTCCACCAAGGACATGCAGGTCCTTGGACTCCTCCATCGCCAGACCATGGCAACACGACGGTTGGAGGAAGAGCGCCTCATCTTCTGCCTGGGAACCCTCCAACCACAAAGGATGAACTCAGATTTCTCCAGTTTACTCATTTCCCCTCCCCCCACCTTGTCTCAGTCAAATCCCTCGAACTCAGCACCGCCTTCCTAACCTGCAATCATCTTCCTGACCTCTCCGCCCCCACCCCACTCCGGCCTATCACCCTCACCTTGACCTCCCTCCACCTATCGCATTTCCAAAGCCCCTCCCCCAAGTCCCTCCTCCCTACATTTTATCTTAGCCTGCTGGACACACTTTCCTCATTCCTGAAGAAGGGCTCATGCCCGAAACGTCGATTCTCCTGTTCCTTGGATGCTGCCCGACCTGCTGCGCTTTTCCAGCAACACCATTTCAGCTATAGACTTTCAACCCTCTAATATCGCCATTGCCCCTCAGGACCAAGGCCACAGGTTCAATAGAATCCCTGTACAGCAGGGAGAGGCCATTCAGCCCATCAAGTCTGCACTGACCCTCCGAAGAGCATCCGACCCTATTCCCATGGCTAACCCACCTAACCTGCACATCCCTGAACACTATGGGCAATTTAGCATGGCCAATTCGCCCTAACCTGCACATCTTTGGACTGTGGGGGGAAACCAACGCAAATTCCACACAGAGAGTTGCCTGAGGCTGGAATTGAACCTGGTCTCTGGTGCTGTGAAACAGTAGTGCTAACCACTGAGCCACTGATGTTTCCTATCAGCCCTACTGGACGATACGGCTGCTCCATCATTAGAGAGAGAGAGGCAACTGGTGATGGTTTGACCTGAGGGTTACCACGCCTCAGCTGAGTGGAGAGATCGAGAATGCATGGTCACCTCAGCCGATGCAAGAATTATTGGTGCAACTTTACAATGGTGTTCCATTCGACTGAGTTAACCGACCCCCTAACTGTACGGCGTCGACTTCTACCTTTTTGCCTGAAGATCTGCCCTAAAACATTCAAAGTTTGCATGCATATATATGGCACATTTTCCAACATCACCATAAGGAAGGTGGACAGTATCGAAGAATGAGCAATATTGTTCTCCCACTGGAGATGTATGAGATTTGCCTTCTCACATGTTCTCTTTGGAGTGGGAACCTCAAGGAAGCGAATGTTTAATTTTGAGGTATTAATCTGGAGATGGGTCTGGTACACAGGCCGTTAAGATAAGGAATTACCTTTTGAATGGATACTAAAACATCCCATTAATGTGGCACCAAAGATCACAGTGAAAAGGACTGAGATGCAAAGTAAAGGGTCTTAAGCTGTTTGAAAAGACTTTATTTTTAAACACTTCAAAACGTTTGCTGAGAGCTTTCAGCTATCAGGAACTTTGTGCATTCCGATAATATCTTCACTCTCTCACTGGTTTTCGAATAGAGTCACAAACATCACAGACTTGTGGTGCACAAGGAAGCCATTCAGCCAATCATTCCTGCACTGGATTTATTACCTTTCCTTTACACTGTCCTTGCACAAGATTTCTATCCAAATAACCATTCAATGCCCCCAGTTGAAAAACTAGCAAGTTCCTCCCCCAGATGGAAGAGGAAGGGACTGACGCTCGACAAATAGGTGATGCCCACCTGTCATCACTCACACACCTAGTTCTGCCACAGAGCTGAGGGTCCTTCGTTTTGGTAGATAGTTCATGTTGTTGCAGAATTGTATTCCAAAACCTACGCGAGTTAGCAAAGCCACGAAACCATTAAAAATGCCACTGCCGGATCCACTATTATTGTCAGATGCTTTTATACAGCCATTCCAATCATGCCTTCATACAGTCAGGGAGTCATGCAGCACAGAAACAGACTCTTCAGTCCAACCAGTCCATGATGACTGGTCCAATATCCCATACTAAGTCCCACTTGTTTGCACTTGGCTCATATCCTTCCAAACATTTCTTATTCATGCACTTTTCTAAATGTCTTTTAAACATTGTAACTTTACTCATATCTACCACTACTGCTGGAAGTTCATTCCACATATGAACCACTTTGTGTGGTTGAAGTTGCCCCCATGTCTTTTTTTTAAATCTTAAAAATATGCCCGATAGTCTTGAGATCCACAACCTTACAGAAAAGATGTCTGCCTATATCTATACCATTTATGATTTTATAAACCTCAACAAGGTCACCCCTCAACCTCCTACATGCCAGTGAAAAAAGTCCCAGCCTATCCAGCTTCTCCTTATGACTCTAACCTTCCACTTCCAGCAACATCCTGGTAAATCTTTTCTGAACCCTCTCCAGCTTAATAATATCCTTCCGAGCACAGGGAGACCAGAACTGGGCACAGTACACCAGAAGAGTCCTGTATAACCTCAACATGACTTCCCAACTCCCAGACTTAAAGGTCTACAGTGACACTGTCTGATATGTGATTGACATTCAGCACTCCCAAAGTGGCCCACCCAGCCAGGAAGACAAGTACCTG
Organism: Chiloscyllium plagiosum; assembly: GCF_004010195.1. Taxonomy (NCBI): domain Eukaryota; kingdom Metazoa; phylum Chordata; class Chondrichthyes; order Orectolobiformes; family Hemiscylliidae; genus Chiloscyllium; species Chiloscyllium plagiosum. The sequence goes on along the minus strand of NC_057726.1, from coordinate 63,994,223 downwards.
GCCAAGCTAGCTGACCATGGATTGAAGGAGCTGTCCTCTCAGTATCTGCCTTGGTAGAGAGGCATGAACAGTTCTATGCCTTTAGCCCAAGGGAGACCTGAAGCAAGAACAAACAGAGGATTGAGTATAAAGTGACTGTATTGTTTGATTTGATTTATTACTGTCACAAGTACCAAGGTACAGTGAAAAGTGTTGCCTTACATGCTTTATAGACAGATCGTATTATACAATGGCATCAGGTAGCAGAACAGTGTGCAGGATACAATGTTACAGCTACTGAAAAGATGCAGACAGAGAGATCAACATTAACATTAAAGGGGACCATTCAGAAGTCTGATAACAGCAGGGATGTAGCTGTTCATGAACCTGTTCATACGTATATAGAAACTTTTGCTTCACTTGGAGGTCGCCACTGATGATGTTACCTAGCCAGGTAATGAAACATCTGGACATCAAACCTACAGCTCAGCGAGCAAACCTCAACCTGAGCTACAAACCTTGCAAAAGCTTTTGTCTCTTCAGCCTGATAGAAGAGGGTGGGCGAGATTATGAAGGGGGGTGTGGGGAGTCTTTGATTATGTTGGCTGCTTTCCCAAGGCAGTGGGAAGGATAGATGAAGTCAACAGATGAAAGGCTGGTTTGCGTGATGGACTGGGATGTGTTCACAACCCTCTACAGTTTCTTTCAATCTTGGGCAGAGCAGTTGCCAGATCATGCTGTGAGGTATTCAGATAGGATGCTTTCTGGGGTGTATTTTTTAAAATTTGTAAGCGTCGTTATGGACGTGCCAAATTTCCCTAGCCTCCTTAGGTAGTAGTTCAGTGTGGCCAGAGGTGACAATATCTCTGTGGAGAATGCTGAGCTATGGAGAGGGTGCCATAGGGAGATGGATAGAACCATATTTCACAAGGGGCTAGATATTATCTTGTTAAACCTCTACCCTGTGTACAGACTCCTACTTGCAATTATGTCTCTTTCCCTCCATCTTGACCATCATATCCAATTGGGCCTGATATTCTTGGAATCAATTCCAATCAAGAATTGCAGTGACACTCCCATCGCAATGTCTCCTGCCTCTCAAATTTAACCTATACAATATCTTTTGCACCAACCCTCCCTCAACACCACTCTAATGACGAGCTGAAATCAGAAAACTGGATATAAGCAGCGAAATTCCATTTCAATTTGTCAAAAACATGCTTGTTTGCAATTCTGGGGTAGGTTATACCGACATTGGAAACTCTTCCAGAAGACATATATAAAAAGCAAACGATACAGAAATAAAAATTATGCATTATCCAGGTTGTGAGCCAGTGAATTTTTTATGCGAGTGGATTTCACAGTCGTCTGACATTCTACAGAAGCCTTGGGCTTTTCTTTGATTAATATATCTTAAATGCCTCACCACCCAGCAGGATTCCTCTCGCACAACCCTTTCCCTTCTCCTGCCACCTCAACATTTACAATGAAGATTACTAACATTTACAGCAAAATTGATGCTGCAAAGAATAGAGTAATACATGGTTAGGAAGAAGTCACTCAACTGTACCTGTATGAAGAAATTCAGGTTCCTTCACAAATTAGGATTGCCACCGTACAGTGGCTTAGAACTATCTACTGTCATTAACATTTAGGTTTCAACTTTATACTTAACTTCAAGCTAATTTTTTATATAACATATTCCAAACATTACATGTGCTTTTTAAATAACATATGAAAGGTCATTTGGTGCAACCATCCTGACACAGTCTCAGTCATATGGATTTTCACCAACTCTAAACCACTGCCTTTCCAAAAAGCAGACTTGTTGATCCATAGAGACAGTTAAAAGAGAAAATAAAGTGCCTTGATATCAACACCAGCACCCACAGCCTAAATGTTGCAGTCTGACTGCTGAGGCAAGCTAGATCATCTGTCCATTCAGTTCCCTTCACCCCAGGGATGGGCTCAATTAAAAAGAAAGTCCCAAGAATATAAGAAAGGGTCGGCCATTCTGCAACTTTAACTCTGTCATTCAACAAGGGATTATGGTTGATCTGATCATGGTTACTTCCTTGTTTAACCTCTTAAACCCTTACCTCCTTGTCAGTCAGAAATCTCTAGAATTCCACCTTGAATATATTCCTTGACGCTGTCTCCACTGCTGCAATTGGGGTGGAAGGACTGTTATTCTGAACTCTTACTACTCTATTTTTCAAATTTATTTCATTCCTTTATTTTTCTATTGTTTTTCCTCAGCAGTTGTAGTTGAGAATGAGTGCCTAGGTGAGTATGTGTGATGGTAAAGCTGCTTCAAATTCACAGTAACTGTTGTACAAAGATGTTGATCTCTGCTAATGCTCTGCTCCTGCTCATTTTAGGCAACTATAACCGATTGTGAAAGGTAAGGGTGTGTGTGTCTGTGTCAGTATGCGCGTGCATGGAGCGGGTGCATCGTTGGGTGTGCGTGTCTGTCTGTCGATGTGGTGGGATAAACTAAAAAATAAGCTTTGCTTTAAGAGCATTATGTTCTTACATTACTCACTTGAAGGAATTTTCCTCTCATGTTATTTTGAAGATTTTCTTAACCTTTATTCTGACTCAAGTTCTTTTTTATAAAACTGATTTTTGAAGGATTTTCTGCCTATTTTCTGTAATTACATGTTGTAATCACCGTGACATTGTGTCAAAGAATATACTGTTGTGTAACAATAGCATAGTATATGCCATGCAGGGATAATGGTGGCTTACAGTTCCTGAATGCAAAATGCATTCTAGGAAATTTTTTTTGGTGCTAAGGGATTAATTTACCCACTGCATCTGCCACTAAGTAAATGCGTGCCCTTTATCTTACTTACTTTCTGTTACTAGGCATTCATTTCTTTCATTCCTTCCCATTTTTGAGGCTGAGAATAGAAATAAGATGATATGCCAGATGTAACATTTGGAGTTAGGCATCTGGGCTGCACAAGGTCCAAGGCTCTTCCACACACTCCTGCTGTGAGCGCCCAACAGAAATGTCACAAATTAGGACAGGCCAGCACTTGGCCTTCCCCAAGGGATCATGTGAGGCTGTATTAAAGCACACTGCCTCTTGTCCAACTCAAACTAGTCCTGTGGTTTATATGGGGGGGGTGTGTAGCCTGGACTAGGGCCACCCCAGATGAGATCACGTGCTGTCCCGGTTCAATGCAGTGCTGAAGTCAGTGTGCTTGCCCACCAAACAGTAGTAATCATGGTCCATACTGAGGAAGAAAAGGTTGAAAATTTCAGCAATGTTTAATCCTCTCTGTAGAAAGGGATCTCAAGCCACCTCTCATTGTTTTTGAGCTGCGAGGGAGGGACGGTAGGGACCAGCCGACAGCGTTGCACCTCCTGGGGAACGTCAGACTGTCTGCTTGTGGTGCAGGCACTCAATGACATTTTGCCAAGCTGAACTGCCCCTTCTCATACCTGCCTTGGGGGTAGTCAGGAGGTATCACAGATGTATGGCACTCCCCAACACCCCCCCTCCCCCAGCCTAATTATGATCAGGACTAGGGAACCGGATCGTGGTTGAGCTGGGCTTTGGAGCTACATGATTGCAATGGGAGAAATCATGGAATTGGTGGCAAGGTGGGAATCTGGTCACAGGATTTAGCAGCACTAGGGTACAGACCCTAGAGTTATGCAGAGAGGTGGGGGTGCTCTAAAACTGTCAAGAAAGCACACCAATGCCTCTACTTCCTCAGGAGGCTAAGGACACTCAACATGTCCACAAAGACTCTTCCCAATTTTTCTAGATGCACCATAGAAAGCATCCTATGTGGATGTATCACAGCATGGTATGGCAATTGCTGTGCCCAAAACCACAAGAAATTACAGGGAGTTGTGAACACAGCCCAGTCCATCACACACACACACAATCCTTCCATCCATCAGCTCCATCTATACTCCCCATTGCCTCGGGAAAGCAGCCAGCATAATCAAAGACCCCCTTCCACACCGGTTATACTCTCTTCTACCCTCTTCCGTCAGGCAGAAGATAAAAATGTTGGAAAACAGATTTACGAACAGCTTCTTCCTTGCTGTTATCAGACTTTTGAGCTGACGTGGGGATATAGAGTTCAGCTGGAAAAGTCAATGTTTCATGTTGGAGCCTGAAACATTGACTCCCCTTCCCCTCTGACGCTGCTTGACCTGCTGTACCTTTTTCAGCTCAACTCTTTACCCACTCTGACTTTCCAGCATTGGCAGTTCTTACTAAGTTTTTGATGGGATGTCTCATATTTAATCTTTCTCTGCACCTTCTTTGTAGCTGTAACACTATATTCTGCATTCTGCTCTAACACCCTGAACTTACGTAAGATATGATTTGTCTGGATAGCACACAAAACAGTGATTTTCACCGTATTTCGGTCCATGTGACAATTACAAATCAAATCCTTTGCTCTGGCATAACAGTGCAGGGAAACATTGGAGTTTGGTTTGAAATGCGGAAAATAAAAGCTTACACTTGGCGTAAGTAGGGACAAGGTTTCTTGCCTTCCGTTGGTGGTAAGGGCCATTTAATTGGGAGGGAAGGCCATGATTGGGACCCCACTGCTTTTTTGCCCCATCCTGATTAAGTCTGGGTTGTGGCTAGCCTTCCCACTCACGCCTCATTGAGCGTTGCATCCTGTCCCTGGTATTAAGCCCGTATATAACAGAGAGCCCACCATGCAGGGAATGGGATGATCAAACTGTGAGCACTCAGCTAACTCACTGTTGGGTGTGGCATCAGGAAAGGAATGCTCCTGAAAACTAGTGTCCTGCCCTCACTACAAACACCACCCATCCTCCGACCATACAATCCCCACGTTGTGCCAACCATCCTAATACCAACCTCCCACCATCACTCACCTGTCCCTGAGGCCCTCAGAGCACTCAGGAGGGTGTTGTACCAATAGCAGGCACATCCTCTCTCATGGCGCTGCTGAGTACAGATGAGCTGCTGAACTACAATCAGAAAACAGAGCACTGCGGACGCTGGAAATCAGAAACAAAAACAGAAACCGCTGGAAAAACTCAGCAGGTTTGGCAGCATCTGTGGAGGAAAAGCGGAGTTAACTCTGCTTTCTCACCACAGATGCTGCCAGAGCTGCCGATTTTTTCCAGCAATTTCTCTTTTAGCTTCTGAACTGTGATCGATTGATTGATAGCTCTAGCCCCTACCACCTTCAGATGCTTTATCATAAGACCATAGGAAAAGAGACTGTTCAGCCCATGGAGTCTACCTCACCATTCAGGGAGATCATGGCTGATCTGATAATTCCCCAACTCCACTTTCCTACCTTTCCCTCATAACCCTTGTTCCCCTGACTGATTTGAAATCTGTCTGTCTCAGCTTTGAATATACTTAATGACCGATCCTCAACAGCCCTGTGTGGCACAGAATTCCACAATTCACCACCCTCTGAAAGAAGAAATTCCTCCTCATCTCTGTCCTAAATGTGCAACTCCTTATGTTGAGATGATGCCACGTGGACCCAATCACTCCCAAAAGGGGAAACAACCTTTCCATGTCCTGTCTGTCAAGTCCCCTAATCTTATATGCTTCAGTAAGGTTAGCCAGGCGAACTGCTGGGTTACAGGGATAAGGTAGGGGAATGGCTCTGGATGGGATGCTCTTTGGACAGTCAGTGTGGGCTTGTTGGGCTGAATGGCCTGTTTCCACATTGTAAGGTTTCTGTGTAAGGCTGCCTCTCATTCTTCGAAACTCCAATGAGCACATGCCTGATCTACTGAACCTCTCTCCTTATGAGTAAATCCCCACCAAGCTGCTACGCATCTAGTGAACCTTCTCTGGAATATCTTTCCATGGATAAGGAGCCCAAAACTCTTCACAGGATTCAAGCTATGGTCTGACTCATGCCATGCACAGTTTCAGCAAAACCTTCCGAACTGTCATACTCTAATCCCTTTGAAATAAAAGCCGACATTCAATTTGCCTTCCCTATTAACCACTGAACCTGGATACTAGCTTTTTGTGATTTATGTTGACCTTCCTTCCATTAAAGATTGGAAATGTGCATGTTGATTCATGATTGCTGTCTTCTGTGCCACTTCTCAGGGACTGATTCTGTCCCAAATACAGCAAAATTCAGGCTTTGGCTGATAAGTAGCAAGTAACATTAACATTACATGATTACTGAATAATGACCATTGTGTTGACATTCACCAGGTTGTAACTGGTGTCATTTAATGCAGAAAGGGATGCTCCAGTGGCTGAGTATTTGGGATCAAGCTTTTTGAGTAGCAGAGTAAAAACGTATGATACTGAAAAAGCACAGGTCAGGCAGCATCCGAGGAGCAGGAGGGTCGATATTTCGGACATAAGCCCTTCATCAGGAATGTGAAAGGCTCATGCCTGAAATGTTGATTCTCCTGCTACTCGGATGCTGCCTGACCTGCTGCGCTTTTCCAGCGCCACACTTTTCGACTCTGACTCTCCAGCATCTGCAGTTTTCGCTTTCTCCTTTTGAGTCGCAGCCAGGTTCATTCAGGAGGGAATTACGCACCGCTCTGGCATTTACCACTGCCTGGTACGTGGGGACATGCCTTCGCCCTCAGAGAGGTTTACAGCAGAACTACAGTATTGACCCTTTACAGAATGCTGGCGTCACTTTGGGAACAGTTCAAGTGGAAATAAAACCTCATGGCCATGTGAGCCAGGGGGCTGCACAGGAACAGATCCATGTTTCACGCTTCCACCAGTTTCAGGAGAAGGTGACAATGAAGGGCTGAATCAGTGAACAGAGCTGAGAGGGACCTTGAAAAATTAGCCTTTTGGGGCATAAGAAACAGGAGCAGGAGTAAGCCATCTGGCTCTTCCAGCCTGCTCTGCCATTCAATAAGATCAAGACTAGTCTTTCTTGTGGACTCGACTCCACTTACTCACCCTCTCACCCTAACCCTTAATTCCTTTACTGTTCAAAAATCGATCTTTGCCTTAAAAACACTCAACGAGGTAGCCTCAACTACTTCACTGGGCAGGGAATTCCACAGATTCACAATCCTGTGGCTGAAGAGGTTTCTCATCAATTCAGTCCTAAACCTGCACCCCCTTATTTTGAGGCTATGCCCCGAGTTCTAGTTTCACCCACCAGTGGAAACATCCTCCCTACTTCTGTCTTATCTATTCCCTTCATAATTTTAATGTTTCTATAAGATTCCCCCCTCATTCTTCTAATTGCCAAAGAGTAACATTCCAGCCTACTCAATATTTCTCCGTAAGCCAACCTGTCAACTCCAGAATCAACCTAGGGAACCCCCTCCAGTGCCAATACATCCTAATGAGACCAAGACTGTACAGTGGGCGGCACGGTGGCACAGTGGTTAGCACTGCTGCCTCACAGTGCTAGAGACCCGGGTTCAATTCCCGCCTCAGGCTGTGTGGAGTTTGCACATTCTCCCCGTGTCTGCGTGGGTTTCCTCCGGGTGCTCCGGTTTCCTCCCACAGTCCAAAGATGTGCAGGTTAGGTGAATTGGCCATGCTAAAATTGCCTGTAGTGTTAGGTAAGGGGTAAATGTAGGGGTATGGGTGAGTTGCGCTGCGGCGGGGCGGTGTGGACTTGTTGGGCCGAAGGGCCTGTTTCCACACTGTAAGGTAATCTAATCTAATCTGATTCATATTTGGTGACTAAATCATTGAAGCAAAGTATTCTATATGAGAAAATTCAGGACTTTGAAGGACATTGTAATAAAGTGGTGCCATATACACAGCGATCTCGATTATAGCTGCAATTTGAGGTATAATCATAGATTCTCTTCATAACCTGTGTTATGGACCAGATCAAACCCTCTCAAAATATATTAAGATGACAGCCCAGACCCCATGTTTTTCTTATTTTTAGAGGTAAGTCTAAGGCATTGTGTTCTGGATGCAATTTGATTGGTCAATCTACCAGCTTTGAAACAAAATACACCTAATTCATAAACTATGGTTAAAATACAAGCAGAAGAAAGAAGAATTGGAATATCTCATCTCTACCGGAAAAATTGACAGTAAAATAGATCATTCAACTACTAAGCAGCAACTGTTCCAATATAGTAATCTCCCATAAACACACCCTTGGCAAAGACAAATTCAGTAAGATCGATTGGCTCACATGTAATTCTCCAGTCCAGTATGAAAGAACATCAAGAGAAAATTCTGTGGGAGACAGAGAGAGAGAAAGGACTCAAGTGTTTTGCTGCAGCAATGAGAGATGTATAGCAGCTTCCAAACCCCAAACATCTACTGAAAATTAATGTAAAATCCTGTTTCTGTAGAAGCCTGACCCCACCCCTTCATGCAGCTTCTATTGTTGCAACTTTAAAAAAAATCCCAAAGCCTCACTATCTGTTTACTATATTGGCTTAGAACAATAGGCTTAGCACTAATCTCAACCTCTCTACCTAAAAAAAAAGAACAAAATAGACCTCTTAAAGCCACAGCATTGTCACACTTGCTTGTTAAATCATATTGACAATGATTTTGGTTTGATTGCGTAGCACACTATCAAAAGTGAAATCATTGGTCTCTTGTTGGGGTTATTTAGTAAATTCAACCCTTTTGTTTAGTTGTTCTCTGGAGGGGCTCCTAATACCAACTCCAATTAGAGATATTCTAAACACTTGCCCTTCACTTGCAATCGGATTACCATCACCAACCTTGTTAAATGACACTGACACTAACTGGAACAGCCACATAATTAGGTGACTACAAGAGTAGGTCAGAGCCTAGGAATACTGCAGTGAGTAAGTCATCTCCTGACTCCCAAAGCCTGTCCATCATCTACAAGGTACAAGTCAGGAGAATGATGGAATTATCCTCTGGAGTACTTGCCTGGATGTGGCAGCTCCAGCAACAATCAAGAAGTTTGACATCATCCAGGCCAAAGTAGTCCTGCTAGATTGGCACCACATACACAGACTAAGATATTCAAGACCTCCACCACCATCAATGTATACCATCTCCAAGATGCAGTAGAGTAAGGGCAGTGGATGCTGGAAATACCACCATTGGTAAGATCCCCACCAAGTCATCACCATCCTGATCTGGAACATTAACTCTGTTCCCTCACTGCCACCAGGCCAAACTCCTGGCGATTCCTCTCAAACAGCACTGTGGGCATTGTGAATCTACAAGGACGCAAGTAGCTGGCTCCCAACCAACTTTCCAAGGGTAATTAGGAATGGGCAACAAATGATAAATGAACATAAAAACAATTTTACCTGAGCTTTTATTCGAATTGTTCATTTCCTGGGTGTCAGGAACTGTGACTGAGAACCTATTCCACATTTTTATATATCTCCTACAGCCCAGATGCCCCGTCAGAGGCTTAACTCCCAGTCAATGCGGATGTGAGGGTAGCAGTTGAGAGACTTCAGTTGACGCTGGATTGGGACAGGACTGACAGCCAGCAGTAGCATTTTCTTCTGGTTTTTACCATGAAGTAACTGGCTCAATTAGTAGCATTTTCTCTTGAATTGAAACCTGATACCAGAGGTTAATACCCAAAGACATGCCACTGGCAATGCCATCTTCAGCTCCATCGCACTGCTGTTTGCTGGGCACTTCTTTTGCAGAAGGTCTGGACTGTCTGGCTGCAACTGTAAACTCCTCTAACTAAAATATTCTGTGAATCACAGAGTTCTGTTCCCACAAATCACTGGAGAATTGCTATTACCATGAAGCACACACCATACAGATTATTGGATTTTAGCTGAGGTGCCAGACGAGAGAGAACCTGGCTACTGTGAAACTGCACCCCAGGAAGATTCAACGCCTTCTGGGCAGAGAAATGAGAGGCGAGAGAGATTGGGAAGAAGAAAAACATGCAAGTACAACTGCTGTTGCACTCCCTTTAATCAGAACATCCACTCCTTGGTACTCCCTAGGAATGAGGACGATGCTTACTCATCACAAGAACCAGTGCACAATATCTTTTAATGATGGGAAGCTGTTGTATCACATGGTAACCAGGAATCTCTCTCACTCTCATCAACAGCACCGGAAGGATTGACAGCCTGACAATAAACCCATTTGGACCATATTATGACACACTCTCAGGTCCTAATGAAGTACTTAAACCTACATCTTTTAGCCCAGAGGCAGGGATAATACCCGCTGCATAACACCACCTTATTTCTTATGGTTCTACATATATAAGTCAGCTGTGAATATTGTTTATCACCAATAAAGATATCTAAATTCTGAGATGCGGGCATCGAATTTTAGAATGCTTGTTGGAAGCTTTAATCAATTGATAGCATATAACCAAGTGGCATTATCAATAGTTGCATCATGTCAACTGTGACACCTTTGATTTTCTTTTCCGTTTCAACGAAGTCTGTTCTCCATTCTTAATGAGACAAGGGGAAAAGCTAACAAGGCCCCATGGTTTCATTTATTGGGTTCAATCAGCTAATTAGAGCAAAAATTCTATCCAATGCTGCAGCTTGTCACTGTTCAAAAGATTTGTTGATATATGAGGCTAATGAGCACAATGTGCCTCCTGTCACTGATTTTATGTCTCAGTATCTTCATAGAATCGTTTAGAGACCTTTTAACACACCAGGAATACTAAATCAATGGTAGAGGCAGTGGAATGAAGATGGGCTCTCTTTTTTTATTCCTAAACTATTAAAATGGTGCTGGAATGTGGGGACTGTTGAAGAGTTTACGGTGTTATTCACTGCAAAACGCAAGTGACAATACATCATTCACTATTGAAACTATTTCTTTAAGGTTAAAGTTGATTCAGCAATGAGAGTCCAGAAGATTATTTTTAAGTCAGGAAATAAAAATATCTTTCGTCAAGGGTGACTGGAAATAAAGTGCTCTCTCCGTTTTAATTCAGAGCCATGTGTGGGGAATGAAGTGAAACGCTGATAACAGCTTTAAGGTTGCACCTCAGCTTTGCATGATTAGCCCCATTTAGTTTTTAAAATTACTCACTTGAATGAGTTGTTTGTTCTGGTTACTCCTTAATCAGTGGTTAATCAGTGTTATTAAATTTCATGTTGGAGGTGCAACCGTACTATTCTTGGTCTCCTCTTTGAACCCTCTCTAATATTTGAGCACTGATAGGGGTTCAGAATCCTTTCATTCATGCCAGCAAGCATTCTTAAGCCTAGTGTTACTCATTAACTTTATTGTCAAAGAACACAGTGTAATTTGCTCAGCCTCCATTCTCTTCAACTGGTGTCGCTTGGAAAATGAGGATTAGGCTTCACATTTGTAATTCTCCTCACAGTAACAATTTTGATTTCAATTCTGCTGTCGTGAATGGTTTGGTCATTTGCCAAGGAGAAACCAGCTCAAGCTGCAATATTACCCTCACCCACCAAGAGAGAAAATTGGCCCTGATGTCTTTATCCTCATTAAGTTATTAATTCATATTATCACATGCTGCGTTGCTCATGGTGGAGCTTTCCAACCCATGACATTTGGCTTCTTGTTCTATTATTCCGGCCTGCCTGTGTCTATCCGTCTCCATTCTCTTCACTCTACTTTATAATGGTCTCGTATAAAGTCCCACACTACTGTTTCACTAATGTCTGCATCTCTTGTTGATCTTCCTCACAGTAATGGGCCGATGACTGTCATCGTGACCTTTGCCTGCGTGCTTCTCTTTCTTTGGCTTCAATTTCAGACAGTTCATAAATGGAACCTTTTTCCCATTGTATTTCACCGATGAAACTGATGGACCCACTTCTCATTTCCCCTTGCAAACAGCAGCTGCTCTGGTGAACACCGAGCATGTAAGTTCACCTATTTCTACAAATGTGTGCAGCACCTCAGTATTCCAAATGGGTTGTCCTCTGGTCCCCACTGAGGTTTTGTTTTAGTTTCTGCACATGCTATGTGCAATTAAATTAACAAAAACAACAATAATTGGGCAGTAAGTTATCAATTAAAAACATCATGTTGAGAAATGTGTGTTCTTGCGGCAGAATTCTCTGTTTGAGACTTCATGTTGAGAACAAATGATTGATTCAAGAGAAAAAAGCAAGTAGACGATTGTGAATCTATTTTAATTGAGGAATGTAAAAGGCTAAGTGCTCAGACTGAATAGGCAGCTTTGGTATTAATTTTCTCCGTAACTGGCTGACGTAGTATGGTTAGTCTGAGGGCCCTGAGTGAAGAGGAACCAATCCATTGTGATATTCAGTTACTATTTCAGTCTCCGGCTTTTACCTGTTGCTGATGTCACAAATCTGACATTCGAATCCTATCAAACCTGTAGGGGGAGCTGGCAACAGTAAAACAAATGAGAGTTCAGGGTAGCTATACCACAGGGCACTTTTTTACACAGAGGATGGTGCATGTATGGAATGAGCTGCCAGAGGAAGTGGTGGAGACTGGTACAATTACAACATTTAAAAGGTTACTTTGGAGTAATGTCATTTCCGTTATCCTTTCTTATCCCATCGCTGCTGTCGGTTTCTAGTCCCATTTTCCAGCATTTGGCCCATATTCCTCTAAACCCTTCCTATTCATAGGAATATGGGCCAAATGCTGGAAGATGGGACTAGATTAATTTAGGAGATGTTGATGTAAGAGACAGTGGTGTGGGACTTTATAAAAGCCCATTGCAAAGTAGAACTAAGAGCATGGAGAGAACGGAGATGGATAGAAGCCAGAACAATAGAATGAGAAGCCAAATGTAAGTATGCATGATTTGGACTGATGTTTCCATTCTACGATTCGATGGAAGGTGCTGTTAGGAGCCCCGGACGCAGTACATAAAAAGAGATATGAATACTGATCCTGGCACCAGCCTCCTGGTCCAGAGCCACTGCCTAGTCAATAACAAGCCCCAGTGTCTGATCAATACACTTTTGGTGGGGACAAGCAGCAGGGAAAAAAAGATGCAGTCAGGTGCTATGTATTGGGGGATGAGGAAGGGAAAGTAAATTATTCTCAGCATTGTCACATCAGGAGCCATACTCAGCAGCAAGGTCACTGAACAGTCAGGGAACAATTGAGGAAAAGAGAAAAAAAACACCTGAGTGGAAAGTAGAACGAGCTGGGAAAGAAATAATTATGTTCGTCACAGAAGCCAATGGCAGCAATGGGATAAGAAAGGACGACAACAGAAATGTTGTTACTCCGAAGTACCTTAAAAAGGGAAAACCTAAAAGGTTTTGAGGGTAAAATTTACTCCTTATTTGCTATATTTTACCCAGCCAATCTTGTCTACACATGGCTGGCTCAGTAAATTAAACTGCTCCACAATCAGCCAGGTTTTCATGTGCACACAGACTCAAGGCAACACTTCATGTCACACTAACTATGAAATGGTAGCCATTAGCTTAAGGATATTTTCTAAGGAGATGTTCTTGCACATCTCTCAAGCAAGGTGAAACTTGAACCTGGGCCTCCTGGCTCCGAGGGAAGGACACTATTGTGTTCCACCCAGTGTTGTATGCATGTGCAGAGTTTTGACTTCATTTTACATCGAAAACTCCTCTCAGTGACACATTCGGGTGTGATGGGCATTATGGACAGTTTTGTAATTCGAGTTCCCATTCAATGGAATGGGCATAAGATTGCTAATAGAACTTGTGCTTCATAGACTGGATTGAATATTCAGTAGCTATGTATGGATGACTGCAACATGCTTTTTACTGTAGGGTGAAGCCAACAAGCATACAATTCACATAGAAAGCAGTGTTACATTGTAAATTCTCTCCCAACGCTTTGGCATCATACTAATTGAAACAAAATATTAGTTGAAAAACATTAATTGAAATGAAAGAAAGGACGTTAAACCTGCCTGACTGAGTTCAGAATGAGTCGGCCCTGAATGAAGAGCTATCCATCAATCAAAGCTCAAAGGCACAGTGGAGCATCTTAAGCATTACGTCTCTTGACAAACACGTGTCCACATCTCACCCAGCCTTGCATATGAATGAACACTGTGACAAGGCACAAGCTTTGAGACTGAGAAACAGGGGACTATTGCCGAGCACAATATTGACTCCTCTGACCCAGCTTAATACCAAACAGTTTCAAATCTTAATGGTACCAATTCAATTACACAGATCGTTCTGCCAAAACATGACAGCTATGCTCCTCTGCATCTTTGCGCTATCGAAAATCGCGCTATGGAAAACCGTTAAAGAAAATCGTGCGGAACACCGACGTTCTGTCTGTAAAAGTGACCCTGAGCTTCCCGTTGCCTGCCATTCTAACACCCCACCCTGTTCCCTGGCCAACGTCTCTGTCTCAGGTTTGCTGCAGTGCTCCAGTGAAGCTCAGCGCAAGCTGGACGCACAGCACCTCATTTTCCGTTCGGAGACCCTGCAGCCTTCAGGACTCAATCTTGAGGTCAATACTTTTTGTTTCTGAACACCTTCTTCCATGTCCTTTTCCCACCCCAGGCTGCTTTCAATACTGCCAACCACTTATGGTTGCCATTATCAGATTTTCTTTCTCTCTAGCATACCATCATTCATCTCTTTATCTCTCATACTGTCTTTCTGGGATCCATCTCCACCTTTCTCCTCAATCTTTCCCTTCCCAACCCAACCCTTGGTCTTCAGAATAAATACTATATATACTTGTGTAAAAGTTGAATTTTTGGCTTTTTTTAAGGTTAAATTTATGGGATCGACTATTACATGATTTCTACTTTCGAGGGGCTGAAATTCATGCCATAGTCCAAAATACAGTATTATTAGCAGAAGCCCAATTGATCACTAGACAAATAAAGAAAAAAAACATGATGAATTACGGTAATAAGACTGTATTCTATAAGTGCTACAGAGGAACTGAGCTCAGCTGAGCAGCACAAAGGGAGGTTATCACCTGACTGACTTGATGCACCTTAAACTTTTGTGTCAAATTGGTGTGAATTGTACATCAAAACCCATAATAGCACAAAAAATTCATTTCCTTATGTAACATTTATGTACAGGATAATATCTTGACTCTCAAATGTTGATCTGTTATCTGTGAAGAACTGGGATCAACTTTTACATGAGATATACGAAAATTCCAGATTTTTTGGCCAAAATTAAGGGGCGGGGCAACTTTTACATGAGATCGACTTTTACCTGAGTATATACTGTACCACCTTTTCCTCACTACTATCAGTTTTGACGTAGGGTCATTCGATCCGTAATGCTAACTCTGCTTTCTCTTTCCACAGACCTGCTGAGTTTCTCCAGCAATTTCTGTTTTTTTGTTTCCCTCTCTAAAGTCCATGGAATATTTTGCCGCAGGTCCAGAGCTAGGCCTACCTTTTTCGAGAAAGGCATATTTGAACGCTAGTCAAGTTCTGCTACAAATGTGCAGCAACTCTTACCCAAAGCCCTAAGTGTCATCGTAGAGATAAACAATGAATCTGTCTCCTTCTCAACTTGTCAGAAGATGTATGATTGAGGTGTGCTCAGCCTTTGCTAGGCTCACGCTCAGAGGGAGACTACAGGAGTCTCTCTGACTCAAATGTCCCAATGTCACTGACCTGGGCCATGATGCGGTTGGGGACATGGAGTAGGAGGCAGACCTTGAGACTTTTAGGGTGAAGGGGAGGTGGTCCCTGTACAGTCAGGCTGCTGTTCAACATGGCTCGGGCCTTCATGGAGTGATTCAGGGAGGGTTTAAATAAAGGGTTGGGAACCCAGATGTTGCATTATGAAGACTAATCAAGGGTCACAAGGGATGAACAGAAACAGATGAAACTAGAGTATGAAATAGTAAGGTATTAGGTAGGTAAAGCCAAGGTAAGTGCAATAAGGTCGAAATTCAGTTTACAGTCCCTGTACATAAGGACATGAGCGAGTTTTGAGAAGATTTGTAGCTCAGGTTGAGATTCTGGATGGAGGTTTGCTCGCTGAGCTGGGAGGTTCCTGAAGTTGAACTTTCCAAATCAGCGAGCAATCCTACATCCATAAGGACATGACGCACAAGAGATAGGGTTGATGAGCTGCTTACATCAGAATATGATGTAACTGTGAAAACAGAGACTGGTGGAGGCACATCATTTACAAGGCATATGGATGGATATATGAATAGGGAGGGTTTACAGGGATATGGGCCAAGTGCTGGCAAATGCAACAGATCAGTTTAGGAAATCTGGTTGGCATGGACGGGTTGGACCAAAAGGTCTGTTTCTGTGCTGTACGACTCTGTTAACTCTAAAAAAGGCAGGACTCAATATTCTCGGATACAGACATTCAGGAAAGACACAGAAGGAAAGAGGGGTTTAGGTGGAATATTACTATGTCATAAAGAGGGTGTCTTAGGAAGCAAGAACTCAATTGTTTAGGCAAGGCTAGGAAACAATAGGAGAGAGGGCATTGCAGCCCAGGGTGTATGCTGTAGGCATCAATGAGAGGGTATGTTATGGAGAGCATTATAGAGAAATGATGCAAAGATTGTATCATAATAATGTGAACAGACAAACTCCAGGAACGAGAGGGGGTCTTTTAGCTCCTAATGCTTGTTCTGCCTTTCTATAGAACAGGGGCTAAATTGATCATGGCCTTAGTGCTGTGGGAGTACCACAGAGGGTCAATACTTGGAGGGGGGCGGTGGGGGGTGGAGGGGGGGAAGGTCAGACGGACTTTTTTTTGAAGCAGAGAACGGTGGGTGCTGGGCGGAAGTGAAGTCTCTCTTGTATAATTTATGCTTACCACAAAACATACCCCAGTGATCCAAGAATTTGGATCACAAAGCCGGTTGGGAAGGTACGTGATTGTTATTTGAAGAGGGTGAAGACATGACTGCCAAGCTGGTTCAGTGTGCTACGTGCTTGGTGTGGGAGGTCAATGACTCTGGTGTGTCTGGCTCGTTTAAGTGTGGAAAGTGTGTGCACATTCAGCTACTGACAGAGCATATTGCAGCACTGACGAAAGAACTCGAGGACCTCAGGCTCATCCAAGAGAATGAGATCTTTCTGGACAAGACCTTCAGTGAGGTTATTACACCGACCATACCAGAAGAGAGCAGAAGAGAGTAGACGATGAGGAAGGCAGAGAGGAGACAGGTGCAAGAGACCCCGGGGGAAGTACCTGTCAGGAACAATTGAATCTTTTGGAAACCGTAGAGACAGATGACACTGCCAGTCCACGAGGCGGCCAGGTCTGTCAATCAAAAGTTGGCGTGGAGACAGATCGGAAGAGTTGGACATCGCACAGAGCCGTGGTAATAGGGGACTCCATAGTGAGAGGAACTGACCGGGGTTTTTGTGGCAGCAGGCAGAACTTAAGGATGGTGTGTTGCCTTCCTGGTGCCAGGGTGAAAGACATCGCGGACAGAGTGCAGGAAATCCTCAAGGACGAAGATGAAGAGCCAGAGGTGGTGGTACATGTCGGCACAAATGATGTCGGGAAGAAGAGGAGGAACATACTACAGCGGGACTTCGGAGAACTAGGGAGAAGGCTGAAAAGCAGGACGTCCAAGGTGGTTATCTCCGGTTTGCTTCCAGTTCCTCGGGCTGGTGAG